>NW_003314371.1:207030-396465 GCF_000143415.4 Selaginella moellendorffii
GAGAACTTGTTAGAATGGGAGAATGGGGGAAGAGCGCTCTTTATACTGCGCTCGAAGCAGTCCTCGAGAGTTACTGGCTCTGGAGCCGCTTGGGGTTACTAAAACCATTTCTTAAAACGCGACTATGGCGTGTAGAGGTTGACGAGGTTTTTATTTTTTTTCTATCTGTGAAGAACTGCGCAAGTAAAAACAACACGGTGGAAGTGGGGTCGCGTTGCCAGCTTTCCCTCGAGAAGTTTCAAGGAGCATGGGAAGCCAACTGGGAAATGGTCTCATCACATCTCCAAGACAAACTAATCTCTAGACTTTGGAACCCAAAAAAAAGAAAAAAGTGAGGAGCAGCAGTTTTGCTAGAGCTCAAACTCGTTGTTTGGTGGTCAGTCCGAGTCGTGTTTGGCGAGTTGTCGGATTCGAGCGCGGCGACTTGCACCGTTTTCTTGCTCATTTTTTAATTGGTTTCGCCCTCTTTGCTTGTCGATACAGTGTAATGACTCGAGCTCTCGAAAGAATGAATCAAAAGAAAGGGCTGTTCGAACAACTAAATCCTCCTGAAATGCGCGAGCTTAAAAAAAACGCAAAGGGGAGAAACGGTCGCAGCGATTTGTAGGATGTTTTCCATGAGTGGCAAGTTTTGGAGTTGGAGTGAAAAGTTATTCTGGCTTTGATCACTTCACTGTGGAGTTGTCGGTGTGTGGAAGAATGAAGAACAGTGTTCATTTTAGCTATCCTGGCCTCTTTCCTTCAAAGTGACGTCCAGCAAAGGGAGTGATTCCCGCGGACTAGCAGGAAAACTCATTTAAAAATGTCAAGAATAAATCGATCGATGATCAAAACCGTATTGTTTACTTCATGCCAGCGAGATCTTCTCGAGTCAATGTGGGCGCCTGTCCGAGGTAAAAACACGATAAGTACGATTATCTTCTGTACGTTTTCACTGCGGAATCACTGACTTTCTTACACCACGCTGATTGATCGTTAAACGAAAAGCTTGGAGCTTTCGATGTATGATTGTTTGCTTCCCTGTTTTCTAGCCAACCTACCATTGCTGACAACGTCGTTCGCTTCTTTCATGGCATGTCAGAGCGTGCGCTGGTTGATTTACGCCCGACTTTCGATCATCTAACATGGCACGGAGTTTCCGTTCAACAATTCCCGCTGGCGTATCCAGACCCATCGAGATCGATCGAAAGGAGACACGAGAGCCCAAATGCTGGAGGACAAGTTAGAAAAATGATTTACCAGTCGCGCGGCGGCAATGTACGACGCCAGAGAATGCCTTGGTACATTCCGATTCTCTTCATGTCACCGACAAAATAGCTTTGACTGAAGCTATCGAGACATTTAGAGAAAATCGTCCCAAATTTGTCAATGCGTGCTCCGGCGCGGGTCTCAAAGGTTGAATGTTTGGTTTGTGCCGCTATCCGTACGGCTCCTTAAAAAATCTCGAAGCGAGTACGGACGCGAAGTTCGGCCACGTGGCGAGATGGGGCCTTTGTGCCACGTGGCTCATTTCGAATGGAGGGATTCTGTGTTCATGGTATTTTTGCTGCCCCGCTGTATTATTATTAGGTCAATCCCTTAATTGTGGAACTCATCGTCGTTGATTTGGTCGTCGTTGAATTCTCCGCGATCGGAAGAGCTCCCCAATGCCGGGATCGCCCCTCACGCGCCGCAGGAACCCTCATCGGTCCCAGGCGTGGAGCTTCTCCGGTAAGCGCGCGCGCGCCCACCAGACGACTGTAGTAGCTGTGCCTGTGCGTGGTTTAGCTCCATCTTTCTTTGTGTTAGGGTTTGATCCAGATCGCAGCGCTTCCCCCCTCCCCCTCTCGCGGATCTGCCGCTGCGCTGCTGGAGCTGATTGAAATTCTCGCATGCCTGTGCGTAGATCAGGTGTCTGTCAGTCGAGATTTTGGTGTGATTCGTCGCCGAGAGCTGAATGTTGCTCCCTTTGTTTGCTCGTAGGTATGGATTATGGTTCTTCTAGGCCGCGATCGCACTTGGTGGCCAAGGTTTTGGTAGCGGCTTCTCTGACCGCCTTGTGCATGTTTATTCTGAGGCAATCGTCGACAAGCACCACAGATCTTGTAAGTTTCACCTTGAATTTTCGCACAGTGTTCTTGCATCCGGCACTGTTTTTTTTTCTTTCTTTCTTTCTTTCGTTCTCTGCGTGTTCTAAGAGAATTTATTGCTTGTTCTGTGGTAGTTTGCCCACCGACAAGAGGGTGTAATGCACGTACTTGTCACTGGAGGTGCAGGGTTTATAGGATCACACGCGACTTTGCGGCTTTTAGCGGATGGACATAGAGTTACGATAGTGGTAAGCTGAAAAACATAGTTTCTTTTTGCTTGAAGATTTTGGGACTCATGTGGAAACTTCCAGGATAATTTGTCACGGGGAAACATGGGTGCTGTTCATGCACTTGAAGAGATTGCTAATCCCGGTATGCTACAATTTATCAATGCGGATCTTGGTGACAGAAAGGCGGTCTGTATCTTTTGTTCTTATTTCCATTGTCGCATCTTTTTGGTAAAACTGGAGACTTTGCAGGTTGACGAGATTTTTAAGAAGAATGCCATTGACGCGGTGATGCACTTTGCTGCCGTTGCCTACGTTGGAGAAAGCGTGGCAGAGCCACTGAGGTAGTGTGAGATTCCCAGAGAACTTGTCTATATGTCGTCATGCCTTGTTTGCAGATATTACCACAATATCACGTCAAACACCTTGACTGTTGTAGAAGCAATGACGGCACACAATGTAAAGAAGCTGATTTATTCGAGCACCTGCGCTACCTATGGCGAACCAACAAAGATGCCTATAGTGGAGGAGACGGAGCAAGTGCGTTTTGCTTTTTAGTTCATCGATGATGTGCTAAACTCTTACCTTGCTTGTCAGGTGCCGATCAATCCTTACGGCAAAGCGAAAAAGATGGCTGAGGATATAATCAAAGACTATACTAAGGCGTCATCGGACTTGGCCGTCGTCATTCTAAGGTGCTTCCTTTTAGCTCCTAGGCCGAAAAGTTACTCACTTTTCCATGTTTCTGCATTGGCTTTCAGGTATTTTAATGTCATTGGATCAGATCCACTTGGAAGGCTTGGAGAAGCACCTCGGCCCGAGCTCCGCCACATGGGACGCATATCCGGTGCGTGTTTTGATGCGGCTTTGGGACATATTCCCGAGTTGAAGGTAATCAAGCGAGTGTTCTGTAAACTTCTCAAACGCTTTGCTTTGTAGGTAATGGGGACCGACTACGACACGAAAGACGGAACTTGCATCAGGGACTACATTCATGTCACGGATCTAGTTGATGCTCACGTCAAGGCTCTGGCGCACGCTTCCGAGGGAACGGTGAAGGTTTACAACGTTGGAACGGGCGTGGGTTAGTCTCAATCCCCTCGATTGCTCTGAGCTGTGGTTTAATGCTGTCCTTGCTTACTCCAGGAGTATCGGTGAAAGAATTCGTGGAAGCCTGCAAGGCCGCGACGGGAGTAAACGTGAGCGTATCTTATTTGGAGCGAAGGCCGGGCGACTATGCCGAAGTTTACAGCAATCCCTCGAAGATATTCCGCGAGCTCGGCTGGAAAGCCAGGCACACGAATTTAACCAAAAGTCTTTCGGTGGCGTGGAAGTGGAAAATGGCCCATCCAAATGGCTATGGCGACGCGAGATCCAACAGCTAAATCACAGGTCAAGTACACCCTGAAAAAATCGCTATTTTTTGGAGGCTCCAATGTCTTGTTCTTGTACATAACCAAATGTTAAACGGTACGTCGGATGCCCCCGATCCAACGGCGGAGCACTGCACTGCAAGATCAACGGTCGGGGATAGAGTAATCGGATATTTTTCCTCTCACCATGATGGCCGTTAGATGAAGGATCCAACGGCGCCCGTCTCTGATGCTGGTTCGTCCGATGGCGTCAATCGCACGATGAGTGTCATTCCGTCGACGGGCTGGACGGGCAGTGACGTGCGGACCCCAAATTTTCGTCACATTAGGTTTTATGTTCTCTCCTCTTTGTTCCTCAGCTAGGGAGTGTGGTGTTCATCGGGATCTGGAACGCCGCTTGCCCGCGCCAGTGATCCGCGCATCGATCGCCCACGCCCGGCCACGCCGATTCTTCCGGGAGCTCCGTGCGCGACGATTACGCTGCGCCGGGAGCTGGAGATTTCGGAGCTGGATTGTAGAGGGGGTAACGAAGCGTCGGGAATGCGCCGGCGTGGGGAGCTGGGGAGGCGGGGATGAATGGAAATATGCCGCTGGCGCGCCAGTGATTCTCGTGGTACGTTATCGCAATGCTGCTTTCTGGCGTGGCGCTCCATGCGTAGCTTAGGTTCTAGGCACAGGGGCTGGAGAGAGTGAGATTTGGGGAAAGGCGAGCAGCGCCCGGTGGAATCCATGGCTTAGTCTGGCAAATCGTGCATTGTGGAGTCTGGAGCTAAATTCCAGGGTCGGCAGCCATGGGCGGCTTTTTAGTCTTCTCTATAGCGTGGGATGCTAGAAGTTCTTCTTGAGGCCACCGTGGTGGTGTATGGAGAATTATTCCACCCAGATGGAAGCTCGGCAGCAGGGTGGAGGATCCTTCTCGACGTATAACCTGGACGCTGGAAGCCTGGTGGACGACGATTTCCTGTTCCTGGATCACAACCTTCCTTCCATCGACAGCATTGCGTCCGACTTCTCGGCGTTCCTCGACTCCGCGGGGCCAAACGGCTCCTTGCTTCCGGCCGACGAGTGGTCGGGCACTACGAACACTTTGCCGGACACGCCCAGCTCGCATCAGCAGCAGCTCCAGCATGGTCTAGAGGGATCTTCTCCGCTCCAAAGTCAGTTGCAAGGGCCTGTGATCCAAGCCAAGCAGCAGCAGCAGCCTCTCCAGCAGCATCAGCAGCAGCAGCAGCCACCACAGCAATTTGTTTTCGAGAGCCATGCACCACCACCCTCGCAACCAAGCGCTCCGGATGTTTTGAGCGGCCAACACAGCGCTCATGGCGTCGATCAGATGGATAGCCTGAGACAGCCGCAGTCTCAGGCAAGGCCCGGTGCGTTGCATCTCGAGAACCAAGCGAGGCACGCCAACTTTCCAAGCCGGCAGGTGTTGCTGAACGGCTCGACGCCCCAGCAGTCGCTTCCACCAGCGCCATCAGCAGCATCAGCAGGAGCTGGAAACACGGCACGGGAGATGGTGGTAGAGGGTGCTGGTTTTCAGGGGGTGCAATCGGAAACAAGTGGCATGGAGTCCAACTTTAGCGGCCAGAGAAATTTCGAAAGTCTTCAAGGTCGACAGCTTCCGGGAAACATGCCAGGTTTTCAAGGACAGATGGAAGGGTCTCAAGCCGGGCTGAGGCTGTCGTTTCCCAGGGGCTTGATGGCAAACGGCCATTTTGGCATGACTGGGAGCACCCCGCAATTGCCGATCCAGGGGCAGCAAGCAGCTATGAATCACCTGCCAGGCGCGGACGCAGATGGAAACGGTGTGGCACTTCAATCGCAGCTCATTAACAATCAAACCAACTTCTCGGGCCAGTTTATGTCTAAAGTAAACAACCGACAGTCAATCATTCCTGGACACGCCTTGAGCAACATCCCATCGTTCCAGCTACAGGTAAGTTTTCGCTCGGGCGACTGGTGGCTGAACAGTGTCTCTGGTTTTGTTGCAGCCGTCGTCTCATCAACTTCAGCTGCAGGGACAAACGAAACTGCATCCTCAACTTATGAATCAGCAAGTCATAAATCAAGGGCTACTGCAACCGCGGCAAATCCAGCTTGGATCCCAGCCATCGGTGTTCTCGTCTCCGCAGCAGCAGTCTTCATACCAGCTGCTCCAATCGCAGGGCTATCAAATGCATCCAAATGCGGGAAACCACTTGCCAATTGGTCGCCAAATGTTTCCACAGATGCAGCCGAGGTTACAAAGTCCGCTGATACAGGGCTTACGCTACGGTGGTGCTCTTGGCTCGCGACAGCTTGGTCCACAAATAGTTGGCCCACAGATTGGTACAGGAGTCCCCGAGATGGGAACACGGTACCCTCCATCAGGAACAAACGCAGCCAAGTGCGCGCAAGTGTTTATGCTTTACATACAGGAGCAAAGAAAGCGGCCACAGGTAACGATTCCCAAAATTTTCCATTTGTTCTCTTTTCATTTTATCCAACTCACAGGACAACAACATCAACTTTTGGAGGGCATTTGTACACAAGTACTTCGCTCCAGGGGCGACTAAACGTTGGTGCTTGACCAGCTACAGCACTACACCTGTTGGTAGACATGCTCAAGGGCTTTTTCCTATGGTATGTGGGAAAAAAATCGCATATCACATTTCAATTGTGCTTCTTTTTCAGGACTATTGGTACTGTAATTTATGTGGAATTCAACCAGGAAGAGGATTTGGTATGTACTTCTCCTTCCTGGTTGGCTGCGAAATTTAACCTTCCATCTTCTTGCAGAATCTGGTACAGACGTTCTACCAAGACTTTTCAAAATCAAATACGACAGTGGTTTACTCGATGAGCTTTTGTTCCTGGACGTTGCCACAGAGTAAGTGGGACTCTTATAACGATAGCCCTAATTCTTACTTTCCTCTGAAAGAAAATATTCTGTACCATCCGGAAAAGTGGTTCTGGAGTATGCCAGGGCCGTTCATGAGTCGGTGTTTCTCGAACTTCGGGTAACTGAACTGCAGATGAAATGTAGTGGTGCTAAGTTTCCTTGTTCAGGTAATTCGTCATGGCAAGCTGCGTATAACTTTCAACAGTCAGTTTAAGGTACTGTTTTAACATGCATGCATGAGGGAACTTTTAGCTGACACTTTTATTTATGGCCAGATTTGCTCATGGGAGTTCTGTACTAAGGCGCACGAAGAAGTAGTGCCGCGGAAAAATTTGCTTCAACAGGTACCTCGTTTTTTCCAGTCTAGTCTCGCTTTAAAATAGTCTCTTGTTTTGTAGGTGCACCAGCTGGCGAGCCTTGTCATAGAATCCGACCAGGAGAACTTTGACAAGAGCGCAGAGAACTTAAAATCTCATTGCAATGCGTACGTTGCCAGATCTTTGAAATCACTTTTTTTTTTCCCACTTTCCCGTTCTGCAGCTTTACAAAAGCGGCAAAGCAGCTGGCTGTTCAACTTGACGCGCCAATGGTGAACGACCTTGGGTTCTCGAAACGTTATGTAAGATGCTTGCAGGTATGTGGTGGAACAAAATGGTATTGTTAAGTAGATTGTCGTGCGTTGTATGAACAGATCGCAGAAGTTGTCAACAGCATGAAGGACCTGATATCGTTTGAGAGGAAAACCGGCCTAGGCCCAGTCGGTAAGTCGCTCATGCTTTGACTTCCATATGCTCATGCAAAAACAAATTTTCCAGAGAGCTTGAAGCGTTTCCCGACTGTCAAAAAGCTCCAGATGGAAGGCGGCCTCGCCGGCTTGCCTCCATCCTTAAGCCTGACTCAGATGATCACCGAGCTCACCCAAGGTACAACGTCTCTACAGTCCTCCACGGTCACGCGGCTCCAGTCGGAATCAATGTCCGAGGCGCAGGACCAAGGCGATGGTAACCAACAAGCCCACTCATCCTCCGTTTTCAAGGGAATGGAAGCAGCAGCAGCAGGGCCGCCAGTGAATCAGCAGCGGAGTTCCATGGAGTCGCGCTTGCAGCACCTCCTCCAGTCGTCATCGGAGGCTTTCAACCAGATCCAACCATCTCAAGCGGCGCAGTCCATAGGCTCCCAGCTAGCGTCTCCATCTCAGGCTCCAGCAGTGGTAGCACAGGCTCCAGGCAAGCAGCAGCAGCAGCAGCAGCAGGCAGTGGCGAGCAACCAGATTGGTGGCGGAGCGGCGCAGCAACAGCAGAACTTCCAGCCGGTTGTTTTGAAGTCGGGTGCCGCAAAGTCTTCGCTGTCTCAGCCGCATCAGTCGAGCTTGCCGGGAACGCCTCAAAGCGAGATGAGCGACATGAGGTCCAACACTTGACGGATGGATGGAGAGAAGGGCTGATTATATACTGACGAAAAAGAGAAGGTTGGGCAGCCAGCGAGCAAGCAAGCAAGGTGTACATAGTGTGCTTGAAAAGAAACGATCTCTCTCGGCTGGGACTGCGGGATGGACCCCCATGATCTCGCTCTCTCTCTTAAGAGGGGAGGAGAAATGCAAAGTGACGAAGAAGAGGGGATTCTTGCGGGAGTCCGGTTGAGGTTGAGGTGTGACTAGGACGACGACGTAGTAAGTTTCCAGTCCCCACGAGAAGAAAAAAAGGTTTGGAGAATGGAATGGGTTTTACAAAGCTGTTGTTGTGAAAGGTTTAGAACAAACACACAATCTTTTATACAAGGACGTAAGATTTTTTCCCTTTGCTTTAGGAAGTTTCATGGTGGTATTTACAAAAAGTTTTACGATTTAATATTTTAACATCTTTTCTGCATATATAAATCAAGTTGATGCGAGAAAGATGCCGGCGAGTTGTGTAGCAAAGAAAGCCGAAATAATGACACATTAAAACTGACGCAAGCGTTTTGTTAATTTAAAGACTATTGGCCAACTATTAAGCATATCTTAGGTATATCCACGAAACTGTGATCGCATCTCCACCGTCCGTCTGCATCATCCCAGCCGTCGAAGCTAGGTCCAAACTTAGCCCGAGAGTCTATTTTTAGTATCTAGCTCTTACAAAAGCACAGTGCATCATCTAGGGTTTTCTCGTGAGGATGAGGGGCGGCGCTCCGACGCCCTAGACAGGGCCAGGGTTTTGTAAGCCCGGGGGCCCTATCGCTCAGTTGCGGGAGCGATCCATTTGTTGTGCGTCACCGGGATTGAAGGCTTTGGCATAGGGATGTCACAGTACTGTGGTACAGAGAAGCACATCGCACTGGAGGTGATTTCTTTATCACCTGCGGCTCCATGTACTTCTCCGTGCCACAGTACTGGGAACGAAAGAGGTACGATCGTATTGCTTTTCTTTTATTTCCAGGTATTGGAGACTGGCAGCCAAGATTTGGCCTTGTGTCTATGCAAACGCAAACAAGCTCCAAAGCCAAAGCTCTCAAGCTCCAGGGCGGTTCCAAAGCTCGAGCGAGGCATCAAAGTTCCATCAAAGGCTCCAAAGCTCAAACTCAAGAGTTTGGGGTGTTTTTGTTTTGTGTGCTATGTAATTTTTTGTCAGCTATGAAGATTTAGCACAAGGAACTATGGCTTTGCTGATACCAGGCGAGATTATTCCCTGCTTGCCCTGTTGTTGTGCGAGTTGTTTAGAGTCGATTGCTTGGTCCACAAGCAAGTAGCGCTCGATTCTCCTTTGGTTGAGATACCAAGCTTGTCTGAGACGAAAGTCGTGGCGATAGTCTCCGCTTCCACATCTCGGCGCCGTACGCGTAGTAACCTCTCCTTGTAACTCATCTACGGACGCCCCACTGGGTCGGTTCTGTGAATGATTTCTTCGATTGATTCGCAGGCCCGTGTCTTGGTAGAAACGGTAGAGTGTATCGATGTGAATGGTGTTCCTTCTGCTCTGACGAGGTCGGGTGGGAAATAGAGCAGCTGGTCTCGCATTGCTGGTGCCTGGATTCGCATGTCCAGGTAGTGGTTCTCCTCGTCTTGTTTGATGACTACGGCCCCCAGATCACGTAGATGACTATGCCTCCATTTCTCGTCCCATGGATGTTGCTTTCCAGTTCCATGCTGTGCTGACGTCAGGGATCCGGCTCTGCTGGTCTTCCCAGCGATGATGTCGAAATGCTCTTATTCAGTCCGCAGTCGTGTGAGAAGCCGCCGATGTTCATCACCATCACCATCTCCACCATCACCGTCACCGTCACTTGCAATGTGTCCGAGTGCTGTTGCTTGTGCTGTCTGTTTCCTTTGCATTTTGTTGTTGTGGCGTTATAGGCAGTATCTTGTAAAGATCTTTGGGCTTGGTATCTTGTAAAGATTATGGCGAATTTTAAATCCTGTAGGTAGTGCTCTTGATATCTTAGTTCTCGGTGTGGTTCCCTGCAGCCAGTGCTGCTGCATGGCGTTTTTTCTGGGCTCCCACTTGGGCTTGGAGCGTGACCAATCATTGCTGAGCGTGTTGGAGCGTTTGCGGTTCAGTGTATGCATTGTGTGCCATGGACACAAGTGTGTTGCCCGCCTCCGCTTCTTGCTGCTGGCCTGATGTAAGATGCATCATTCATCGCCCAACCGCGACCAGCTTAGATGGCCGCCGATCGGGAAGGTTGGCTTGATCACCTTTTTGGACATTTCCTTGCGTTTGCGGTTTAGTTGGACTCTTACGCAACGAGGTCCTTTTGCCCTTTGCTGTTGTCTTTCGGTGGCGGCTGTTTCACGACTGCGGGTGTAACTTGTTGATTGCCTAGGATCAGACGCGGTGCCTTGTTTGTCGTTTTTGCTCAGCTTCCTCGGCAACGTCAGTGTGGAGCCTGACGAGTGCATCCTCTAAAATCTTCTACGCCTCATTCATAGCTGTTCTCGCACTGACTCGCTTGTGGTGCCGTCCCCTCTAGCTGCCAGGTATTTGGAAAGCTACTCTTGAGGCTCATTGCTGTCCGTGGACGTTTCTGTCGTCTGTTTGTTTCTGTTGTTGTATGGAGGTGTTTTCGGGTGGTGGTGGCGTGCTCTCTTTGCTTCCTCAATGTTCCAGAAGCGCCGAAATCCTTGGTGACGTTCAGGCGCTCTGGAATGTTGACGTACTAGGGCGCGTACGTGTGTTGTCCCATGATGATCCTCGCTGAGTTCTTTTCTCGACTGGAACCTCCACGGTGACCACTCCTGATTTCACGTTGGTGAAGATGATGTGTCCCAGTGCCCGGAGGGCCTCCTTCGTGGTCTCTCTCTTGGCCTGGAGTCCACCGGGCTAAAGGCATGTTTCAAGCATCACCTGGCTGGTTTCCCTCTCTGGGCCGTTCTCCGCGAACCCGTTGTGGTGTTTGAAGGTAACCAGGAATTCGCTGTTGATCGCCGTGCTGTGAATTCAGAGCTTCGCGATCTGGTGCCTCTCGTACGTGTAATGGCCAAACCAGGGGTTCACTTCCTCTCGGTTGAAGCGTGGGTGGTCAATTCACACACTGCATCAGGTCTCCATATCTTCTATCATTCTGCAATAGTTTCTGACTGCCTTGGTTTTGTGATGCTGAGTGTAGTTTTAGAATCAGCACTGGGTCTTGGGATCCAACAGTGGGGATCTTGGGCTCGATGTTGGTGGTGACCAACATCGAATAGTTTGAATAGTGTGTGACCGGCGTTTTCTTTGCTTTGAATATACTACATGTTAGGTGTATCCGCTAAATTGTGATCGCGTCTCCTAGCTCGAGGGTCTTGCTCTTAGCATTTTCTCCAGAGAGTAGGTTTTCATGCTCCAGAATTGGGGCGGCGGGGATGGGCGAGGATCCATTTGAGGGTCATTGTCTCTTCCTTGAGATGCACAATAGGGAGATGTCACAGCACTGTGGTCCAGAGAAGCACATCGCACTGGAGGTGATTTTCATCACCTGCGGCTCCATGTACTTCTTAATACTGGAAACGAAAAAGGTACGAACTTTTCTTTTTTTCCCAGGTATTGGAGGGACTGGCAGCCAAGATTTGGATGATGCGCCGTGGAGATGGCTGAAAAAATTATGTACTTTTTGTAGGATTCCCAAATTCTAGGTCCAGCTTGATCGAGCGCTTCCCTGGGCTCAAATGTTCAGCTATGAAGATCTAGCACAGGCCACCTGCTTGCCCGCGAAATTTTTATCCAAGCCACAATTCAGCAAATTTAAACGCTGGACTCAGTTTAGCTAGTTAAATTGGAAGCGCACAGGTCCAAAGCTTCTTCATTGTCCGACTGCTTCTGTTTCTTCGCTTTGCTCCGATTCTGCCTTTCTGTTCTTGTGTGGAGGTTGTTTCTGTGACGGGTGAGATGGTGGTGGTGGCATGCTCTCTTTGGTTGCGGGTGCTGCCGCGATGTTCCAGAAGCGCCAATTAAAGGTGAAATCCTTGGTGACGTTCAGGCGCTCTGGAATGTTGAGCTTCGCTGAGTTCTTTGTCGGCTGTCTTCTCGCCATATTCTTGGAGGTATGCCAGGTGATAGTGAAACACGTTGGGGTGTTTGGAGGTAACCAGGAATTCGCTGTTGATCGCCATGCTGTGAATTCAGAACTTCGCGATCGGCCAAACCAGGGATTCACTTCCTCTCGGTTGAACAATTCACAACACGCAATGCATATGGCAGGGGCTCTTGTCATTCGGCAATAATCTCTGGCCGGTGGGTCGTAGTGTTCAGCGCGATCCCTTGACGTTCTCGGGCTCCTGGTCTCCGAGCGCATGCCTACTCAAGCGTGGTTGTTCTTTGGCCATGTCGCTGCGCGGTGGTGCTGCATGCATGGGTGCCGGGTGCCGGGTGGAGTCCATTCTGTTGCGGCGTGTAATGGCCATGTTGACGAGCGCACTGTGGTTGGCATTGTGATTGGCGTGGAGCTGTGCATGCCTGCTGAGTGGTCGTCTCTCTCATACCTCTCAGCCCTGGGTCTTCCAACACTGGGGATCTTGGGCTCGATGTTGGTGTCGTGGCTGCGCCAGTACTGCTGCGTTGGCGTGCTTCTGAACTTTTTTGCCGACAATGCCTTTGCTTGAGGACGTGTTCGTGACGATCACTGGAGGCGTTATTGGTTGAGTTATGATCCCTGCCTGGCAGCTGCCGTGACCGGGAGGACAACAACACAGGGTGCACGTCCAGACTTGGGTGTAGTGAACATTGTGGAGGAGGAAATTCATGACTCAATTCTGGGCCTTACTATGTGTTGAGAAAGATAAACGTGTCACATGCATGAAAGTCAGTTCCAAAAAATACAGTGGTGCCAAGCATAACAGGATATAAGACTTGGCAGGACAACATGATCATCCAAACATTTTGGTTGTGTGCAGATGACATTCAACATTGTTGGGACCAATTGGGCGATCTTAAAGGGTTCAGTTGTGCTCCATTACAATGGCTAGTTGCTGAAAGTATATTGATAACTTTGGCAGAGCCACACCAGCTCTAGAAGAAACTCCACTGGAGGATCCAATCCCATCAAAACCTATTCAGGTGCACCAAGAAATAATGGACAAAGAAATCTTAACACCAACTCCAACATCAACTGCTTCAGGTAAATGATCTTTGAAAAAAATTAATATCTCTTTAACATTTGCCTCTCCTGCTAGCGGGGTGGTCGGTGGAGCTAGGCTTCAACCTTTGGGACCTTCATTTCTTGAGCTTGGGCTGAAACACTCCGTGAATGTGGAAAAACTTACAGCTCGGGCATGCCGTCCACATTGGTGGTTTTGTTTTTGGGAGACCCCTCGAATATACGAGAATATTAGGTATATCCGTTAAATTGTGATCACCGTCCGTCTACATCATCCCAGCCGTCGAAGCTAGGTCCAAAGTTAGCTCGAGGGTCTATTTTTAGTATTTAGCTCTTACAAAAGCGCAGTGTATCGCCTAGGGTTTTCTCCAGGGAGTAGGTTTTCATTTGGGGGTTCGATCGGCCCTATCTTTTGCTCACTTGCGATGAATGGGTGTTGAGGGTCACTGTCTCTTCCTTGAGATCCACAAGGAGATGTCACAATACGTCACAGTACTGTGGTCCAGAGAAGCACATCGCACTGGAGGTGATTTCCATCACCTGTGGCTCCATGTACTTCTCTGTTCCACAGTACTGGAAACGAAAAGGTACGTATTGCTTTTTCTTTTTCTTTTTTTTTTCCAGGTATTGGAGGGAGTGGCAGCCAAGATTTGGATGATGCGTTAAGAAACTTCTCATCCGTGAAGATGAGCTATCCAAGTTGTCCAGGTTTTTGTTTTGTGTCACATTTGGATTTGGATTCCCAAATTCCAGCTCCGGCTGGATCGAGCGCTTGCCCAGGCTCAAATCTATGAAGATCTAGCGAACGGGTATCATACCAGGCTTGGATCGCTGGATCAAATTTCGGGAGCCCTTGGGCAAGCAGGCATTCTGGTTTTAATTTATTTAATATAAATACAATTGCATTGCCTTTGAAGATGACCTAAACTTGAAAGCAAACGGGCATTTAAATTTGCTCCACATTTTTATGGAAATGAATTGTACTTAGTGATAGCGAGATGATTGCCTCCCACCGTCACCACTGCCACCATCCTCACCACCACCACCACAGGAGACGGGGACAGGGACAAAGAATGGCAAAGAATAGCACAATCATATAACTTGAATTGGGATCGACTCTTCTTCATGTTGATCATCGGTAGCTGCTGCTGCTGCTGCTGCTTGGATTTCACGAGACATCACCAGCATCATAGCTGGATTGGGATTATCAAGTCATCATCAGCATCATAACTGGATTGGGATCATCAACTCTTCATCGCCAACATAGTAGGAACGTTTTATGATATTAAAAGAGCTCAATCGCCAACATAGTAGGAAATAATAATCTCAGTATAGGAATGCTCACTAAAACGGCGTTGGGTGAGATCCGCCTCTTGCATCTCCGCTCGGATGGTTGTGCCAATGGAGGCTGTGTCTCACTTGGTTAATTCCATACAAAGTAGCATCCCCTTCCATAGACAGTTTACGGCCAGTTTAGCTCGTTGCCCTCCAAAACTTACGGAGCCAATCTTTAAACTGTGCAAGTCAAAAGAGTGAAAAGATTTCAGGAGAAAAGAGAACTTTCTTTCGAGCGTTACACAGGAATTGTGAGTTCACCTCTTTTTTCTCCGGATCTTGAGCCGTCAATCTCCATGGCCGTTGCACGCATGCATACTTCAAGAATCCACGAAAAAGGCTATGAACAGCTCGTAACAAAAGGTGGCGGGGCTACATGTGAGCGTCGGCTTGCTTGCTGGGCAGTGGTAATACCAAGACGCGAAACGCGGCAGGAGATCGGCTCCTGTGCTTGCTGGTGGGGTGGCGTTTATAAGAGTTGGCAAGCAAAAACAAAGTCATAGATCTCTCGATCTCGCAAAAGAAGGTTGGCCGGATCCATACATCATCAATTTATCATGTCGTCGACGAGTCCCAGTTATCTGATGATCCTGCTGCTTCTCACCGCTACTCTTGTCTGTGGTGATGAGTTCTCAGATCCGCCACCTTCTTCTTCTTTGCATTCTCCTCGAAACAGTAGAAAGCTTTCGCCATTGTTGCTAGGCTTGATGAGAGGCCGAGGAGCAGTGGGATCGAGTGTGGAGTGCTCCCAGGGTGAATCGGGTGGAACCTTTTGCCGTGCTCAGGCATTGTTCGCGGCAAGCGGATCGAGTGCGTCGTGTTGCAATCGGCGGTGTGTGGACGTTGGCGTGGATCTGTTCCACTGCGGCATTTGCAACCGGCGGTGCCAAGACGGGGAGTCGTGCTGCAGGGGATTTTGCGTAGATCTCAACACCAACAGGAAGAACTGTGGCGAGTGCGGTTTCAAGTGTCCCAGAGACGTGCAGTGCCAGTTTGGGATCTGTGGCTATGCTGGATGATCAAGGAAGAACATCTCTACTCGTTTTGCATCATTCTTTAGTTCTTGATTATGAGATCCTTCATCGATTTTATTCATTTTCTTCATTGTCTGAGTTTGTTACCATGAGAAGAGGAAAATTCATGTATTTGCTTGATTCATTCATTCATTTATCCAAGAGCCAAGTGTTTATCTTCCGGGTCTTGAGAGTTAATAGTTTGTGTCGTCAATCTAGCCTCAGAACAAGACCACCACCACCTTCCGCCTTGCCTCCTCCTCCTCCTCCCTCTTGCGATCCGCCTTGCGAGCTCTTCCGGCTTCCAGACGGCTGCTGCGACGCCGAGTTTCCACCGCCGCCCCCCTGCTGAGGCTGCTGAGCCCGAGGAGGCGGCGATTTCGGGCGGAGGGCCTCTATCTCGTTCGTGGTCCCCAAGAGATGCGGAGCTTCTGGCTGAGGATTGCCTCGTCCTCCCTGCCAGACATTGCCTTCCGAGTCTGCAAAGTATCTTGTATACGTCTGAAACATCGCAAACAAACAAACTTTGTCGTAGAAAAAGAGCAAGCTTTCCAAAAAGAAAAAGAGCTTCCAGACTTACCTGGCTGCTGAAGTTGGAGGACGTGAGACTCTTCCCGATGGTTACCCAGCCAGCACGGATGTTATGGTCTTCGCCGAATAGCTCCAGCCGCCGCCGGCCCAGCGCAAAATGCTCTATGATGTGGTAGAGCTCTTCTGGTTTAGCGACGGATCCTACAGACAAGCAGCCATTAGCTTGAGAGAGTTTTGAAGTTGAGAGACAACTCACCGAACGGAGGCTCCTCCGAGATAATCACGTCGGTGTCAACGTTGGCATGAATGATATGTCCATCACTGCTTCTTCTCACGGTTCCTTTTATACCCATCAAGCAGTGTTCCTGACAAACCGAAGCGTGGGTTAGGCCACTACTAGCAAGCTCCGAGTGTCACGTACCTTTGAGTGCTGGAACAAGGTGTTGGAATCGTGTCTTAGTGGCGGAGATGGATTTTGTTTGTTCGTCTTCACCCAGCAGATATCTTCACACCTTCTGAATCCCCACTATGGAATCCGTTAACGAGAAGAAAAAACGTATTTTGTTTCACGTACCTTCTTCAAGCACTGCCGACCTTGATCGAGCCCTTCCGCATCTCCCACCCATAGAAAAATAAACGAGGGTGTATCAGCGATAGCCTGCGATCCACTGCCGTGAAAATCAAGCTCAAGAAGAACAAAGACAGAGAATGAGAAAGAAGAAAGAGCTCGTACCTCGATTCGAAGGTTGAGAATCTCCTCAAACGTCCACCACTCGAGGGAATCCTCCACGCCGGGAGCTCGTCTCACATACTCCTCCCAGGGAGGATCCACCAGGATGACATCAAACTTGGTGCCGAAAAGCTCTGGACCCAAAGCCTGCGTCTTCAAGTCACACTGCAAGTACATTGGCGGCGTTGCGCGCTCGGCGATGAGCGAATCCTTCCTCGTGACGAGCTCCTTGAGCTTGGGATACTCCTCGAACCGGTCAGCCAGATCCACGTCCCGGATGAAATTGTGAGGACGCAATCCAGTGTCGACAAAGTGCTGCGAGTAATCGTTCTGCTCGCCCCGCGACGGAGCTCGACCCAGGCCTCCTCTCCCTGGAACAATCCCCGCCGGGAACATCCCAGCGCCACAGCCCCAGCCCATGGACGCCGCGAAATGCGAGGAATACGCGGCCCCTGGCGGGGGAAGCACACCTGATCGATCGAGCCAGAAAATCTCATGGAATCAGAGGGAATCAAGCGATTGCTACCTGTTCCTCGCCCCCTGCTCGTGGATCCCGCGCGCTGTGGCTGCATTGCTTGCTAGAGCCCTAAACCCTAGTAGAGGAGATGCCATTGTCAAGCATATTCACGCCCACACGCCAATCCAGGGGAAAGAGAAATGTTTGTGGCGCATCGGACGGTACGTACAGACGTGGCAAAACGAATCTTCAGTGGACTGGACACATTCGCCCACTTGGCAAGATTGCGACCGTGGATCACTCCGCGTGGACGGGCCGATTTACTGGCCGCCATAGCTAAGAAGCCCTTGATTGACCCTTCTCTCCCCTTTTGGTTGTCTCAAAGAGAGGCGCAAATGGTGAAGTCTGTGGGGAAGAAATCCAGGGTGAGGCGGCCGTGCGCCAGGAAGCGACCCAAGGATTCTAGTTAGATTTCGCGTTCGCGGCGCTCGATTCCTCTTCTCCTCGATTTTGGGGGAAATTTTTCTAGCTATGGGCACTCCCAGCGGCATCCAGACCCGCGTGGGGAAGTATGAGCTGGGGAAAACGATCGGCGAGGGTACGTTCGCCAAGGTCCGGCGGGCGACGAATCTGGAGACTGGCGAGCAAGTCGCGATTAAAATTCTCGACAAGGAGAAGGTCATGAGGCACAAAATGGTCGAACAGGTTCGTGTTTGTGACTAGTTCTCCTCGATTTTGGATACAATTCTCGTGATCTCGCAGCTCAAGCGGGAGATTTCAACCATGAAGCTAGTGAAGCATCCAAATATCGTCCAGCTCCATGAGGTACACTGGCATTTTTTTGCTGTAACTTCCCTCTAACTTACACGCGGAGTCTGTGTCACCAGGTTCTAGCCAGCAAGACTAAAGTCTACATCGTTCTAGAGTATGTCACTGGGGGAGAACTCTTTAACAAGATTGTGAGTGTTCTTCTTCTTCGCTAGTTCTTCGCCCCCTTTGTTCTCTATCTAATGCCAAGCTCCCAGGTGAAACAAGTCCGAATGAAAGAAGAAGATGCGAGGAGGTATTTCCAGCAGCTCATCAATGCCGTGGACTATTGTCATAGCCGGGGTGTGTATCATCGCGACTTAAAGGTGCCATGATAGCATACTTTTCTTTGTCCCGAGATTTCTTTCTGACTTGGATTCCAGCCGGAGAATTTGCTGTTGGATACGAATGGAAACTTGAAAATCTCTGATTTTGGGTTGAGTGCGCTTCCACAGCACCTTCGGGTATGAATTTTTTTCTCTTTCTTTTGGTATATTTTTGTGAGTGGATTTGCGTGGTCTTGGTTTGCAGCCCGACGGCCTGCTTCATACTACTTGTGGCACTCCAAACTACGTTGCCCCTGAAGTAAGTCTCTTTTCTTAGCTTGATCATTCGTCACACTCTCTTCTACCAGGTTATCAACAACAAGGGGTACGATGGGGCCACTGCGGACTTGTGGTCGTGTGGTGTTATTCTTTATGTATTGATGGCTGGCTTTTTACCCTTCGACGAGTCCAACTTGATGAATTTGTACAAAAAGGTATGAATTTTTTAGTGACAGCACGTTGAAAATGTTTTTTGCGCGGCCCAGATTTTTCGTGCGGATTTCAAGTACCCAAAGTGGTTCAGCAGTGGAGCAAAAAACTTGATATCTAGAATTCTTCATCCAAATCCAAAATCCGTAAGTTAATCTGCCTGTCCTTTTCCTTTATCTGAATGCATCGGGTGGTTTGCAGCGTATCAAGATTCCTGAAATTCTCGAAAACGAGTGGTTCAAGACGGACTACAAGCCAGCAAAATTTCTCGAGGAAGATGCTGCTCATCTGAAAGATATCGAAGACGTTTTCAATGAAGTAAACGGCCACTTTGTTTTCCTTGTCGGGATTCTCGTGCTCAATCGCGACTAATGTTTTGCAGGAGCATCTCGTCAAAGAAGAGAAGAGAGAGCTGAAAAGGCAGGAGTCAAAGCCAGTGCTAATGAACGCTTTCGAGCTGCTGTCGATGTCGTCGGGCCTCGATCTGTCGGGTCTTTTTGAGAAACAAAAGGTACACGCTTAATCGTCTTATGGTTTTTATCTCACGCAACGTTACAGGAGCCTGTCAAGCGGGAGTCTCGATTTGCTTCCGTCTGCCCAGCGAATCAGATAATATCAAAGATTGAAGAGGCTGCGCGACCTCTCGGGTTTGATGTTCGCAAACAAGACTACAAGGTGAGACCAAATCTCTAGCATTCCTGTGATAACATCAGAGTGGACAGATGAAGCTGCTTGGATCGAAGTCTGGAAGGAAGGGGCAGCTCTCAGTAGCGACGGAGGTAAGAACACGAGAATCTAATCAGTCGCTCAGCCAAAGATGAAACTTTGATTGCTCAGGTGTTTGAAGTGGCACCCTCGCTTTTCATGGTTGAGATGAGGAAAGCGGGAGGAGACACACTAGAATACACAGCGGTAATGATGCTAGAAGTGGTGTTTCTTCATTGGAACTCACATTGTATTGCTCGTTTGGTCAGTTCCACAAGGATTTGTACGTCGGGTTGGAAGATATTGTTTGGAAGAACGAGCTGGAAGTGGAAAGAGGAGAAAGATAAAACTCCATTGCTTCCAAGGACGCGAGGAACGGTCACGATTTCCCATCAAGAACGAGCATTGCTATATTCAACGAGGAAGAAAAACACGGTATACAAAAACCGATCACTCACCTGGAAGATCGAGAGCTGGCGGTACGCCATCTCTTCCCCGATTTGACATTGTTTCGATTCATACAAGACCGGGACGCATAAATTTAAGTGTAAATTTTAAATGTGTGAATATTTAACCTAAATTATAATAATTTAAAACTTATAGCCCTAAATTATACTAATTTTTAAATTACAAAATCATTAATGCAATTGTAGGTATGTTATTTCCCATTCACATCATTGGTAGAATGATTGTTCGAAAATCTCCAGCAGCAGGGAAGGGCACCTGGGGTGCAGATCAAGCTGCAGTTCGTTTTGAAGCTGCGAGGCGAAGGAACTCCATGGCATCGTGAGATACTACCATATTCATCGTGTAGATGGAACATGAGTTTGGCAACAACACCCCAAACTGCATCATAGGGGACGAATACACTTGCGAAGTCGTCAAGAAGCTGGACTTCGTTGCAAAATTAGACCACAGACAGCGCTACCCAGGCACGATCACGAAATGGCCAACCACACCACCACCCGTCTACTGGCTCAAATGCGACGATACAGAACACGGGATGGGCACGCCAACCCACATGGGAGGCTATACAACATCGCAAACTATGTCAGACGAAGGAATCAGGAAATGGTGGAACCAGCTGCGCAGAACTCCAAAAGATGGTGACCAACTCCACTGACAATTCCAGAAGGTGGCATGATCCACACCAAGCGTCCAAGAAGAAGAGTGCCTGTCCTCATTGACGAAGTAGAGACGAACTCAGGAATTTGCCATGCGACATCCCACTGACCTATGAGAAACAAATTCAATACCGCCGGTGGCTCCAGATGTGTACGGCTACTCCTCCAGATGCTGAACACGCAATGAGAAGATTTTTTGAGGATGCATTCGTCACCTTTTGTTCTTAACGTGTGCATGCGTGCAACGGCCGGCTCAAGATCCAAAGGAAAAAGAGGTGAACACACAATCTACATCGAAAGCAAACTTTCCTCCTCAAATCTTTTATGACTCTTGATTATGACTCTTGACTTAGAGAGACCTGATGTTTAAATTTGAAGTCTAGCGTTTAAATTTTTTGTTGAAATGAATTGTGGCTTGGATCAAAATTTTGCGAGCCCTTGGGCAAGCAGATGGCCTGTGCTAGATCTTGGGCAAGCGCTCGATCAAGAATTTGGGAATCCTACAAGAAAGTTTTCAGCCATTCCCAGAACAAGAACAACCTTAGAAGACATCTCCACGGATGAGAAGTTTCTTACCATGCCAGTTCCTGCAATACCTGGACAAAATGAAAAAGCAATACGTACTTATTTCGTTTCCAGTACTGTGGAACAGCGAAGTACATGGAGCCGCAGGTGATGGAAGAAATCACCTCCAGTGCGATGTGCTTCTCTGTACCACAGTACTGTGATGCCAAAGTCTTCCTTGTGCATCTCAAGGAAGAGACTCAAATGGATCCTCGCCCATCGTCGCCCACCTCGCCAGATAGGGCGGATCGAAGCCCAATTCTCTCTGGAGAAAACCCTAGACAATGCACTGTTGCTTTAGTAAGAGCTAAATACTAAAAATAGACCCTCGGGCTAAGTTTGGACCTAGCTTCGACGGCTGGGATGATGTAGACGGACGGTGGAGATGCGATCACAATTTAGTGGATATATGCTCAAATATTCTAGTATATTCGAGGAGTTAAAAACAAAACCTGGACGAAAATGTCGGCAGGCAAAGGCACGCTCAAGCTGTAAGTTTTTCCACATTCACGGAGTGTCCGCTATGGTGTTTCAGCAAGAAATGAAGGTCCCACCCCTCGCAGCAGTCTTCCTCAACATGCCCAAAGCACCGCACCCACAGCTGCAACAATCCACCAATGACCAATCCCTCGCCAAGCGCACTTCAAGCGGGAGAGATCAGCGTCAAACAGAGACGAGGAGTCACGGCAACCATCACGCGGGGATCGTCACTCAACCGATAACTCCTCCAGCGATCGTCGTCACCGTGTCATTCAACTGGGATCTCAACCAAGGAACACGTCCTCAAGGAAAAAAACGCCATTGCCGGCAGCAACGGTCACACGAGAAACTACTATTCAAACATGGCAATGGCTGATGCATAGCACAACACCGCCACGACACTGGCCAACACCAACATTAAGCCCAAGATCCCCACTGTTGGATCCCAAGACCCAGTGCTGACCCTAAAACTACGGGCGAGGAGAGGATTTCGGACCAGAGACGACCACTCAAGCATCACAATGTCAACCGCCAGCGCGCCCGTCAACATGGCCATTACGCCGTAACAGAATGGACTCCACGGCGCAGCACCCCCGCCCAGCGACATGGCTAGAGGACAACCTAAGGGGAGAACAGCCGCATGCGCTCGGAGACCAGGAGCCCCAGAACGTCGAGGGATCACTGAACACTAAGACCCGATCTACCACCAACCAAGGACTATTGCAGAATGAGAGGAGCCCCTCCCATACAGAAATCACTTCCTGCGTGGTTACAACTTTACCAAGGGACCACATAAGAGCTCCATGTACTTTCAACTGCTGAAGTAACGGGTCTGGATATTGGAGACCTGATGGAGTGTGTGAATTGACCACCCACGCTTCAACGGAGAGGAAGTGAACCTGGTTTGGCCGTTACATGTACGAGAGATCGCGAAGTTCTGAATTCACAGCACGGCGAATTCCTGGTTACAACCGGCTATCTGGGGCGAGGGCATGTTTCACTATCGCCAGCATCACCTGGCTGATTTCCCTCTCTGGGCCGGTCTCTGCGAACCCGGTGGACTCCAGGCCGAGAGAGAGACCACGAAGGAGGCCCTCCGGACACTGGGACGCATCATCTTCACCAACGTGAAATCAGTGGTCACCGTGGAGGTTCCAGTCGACAAAAAGAACTCAGCAAGGATCACCATGGGACAACACATGCACGCGCCCCAGTACGTCAACATTCCAGAGCGCCTGAACGTCACCAAGGATTTCGGCGCTTCTGGAACATAGGCAGCAAAGAGAGCACGCCACCACCCGGCACAGAAAACACCTCCATACAACAACAGAAACAAACAGACGACAGAAACGTCCACGGACAGGAATGAGCCTCAAGACTAGCTTTCCAAATACCTGGCAGCTCGAGGGAACGGCACCACAAGCGAGTCAGTGCGAGAACAGCTATGAATGAGGACTAGAAGATTTTGGAGGATGCCGTCAAGCTCCACACTGACGCTGCCGATGAAGCTGGGCAAAAACGAGCAACAAACAAGGCACCGCGTCTGATCCTAGACAATCAACAAGTTACACCCGCAGTCGTGAAACAGCCGCCACCGAAAGACAACAGCAAAGGGCAAAAGGACAACCAGAAACGCAAGGAAATGTCCAAAAAGGTGATCAAGCCAATCTTCCCAACCCTGACCAACTTAGATCCGTGATCAGCACAGCCGTGGCGATGAATGATGCATCTTACATCAGGCCAGCAACAAGAAGCGGAGGCGGGCAACACACCAGTGTCCATGGCACACCACACATACACTCAACCCCAAGCAGGGTCCATCATGACGAAGTAACGCTCCAACACACTCAGCAATGATTGATCATGCTCCAAGCCCAAGTGCGAGCCCAGAAAAATTGCCACGCAACAGCACTGGCTGCAGGGAACCAGATCAAGAGCACTACAAGATTTAAAATCCACCATAATCTTTACAACAAGCTCAAAGATCTTTACGTACTCTACTTTTGTAGCTGATTTTGGACTGCCCTAACGCCACAACAACAAAATGCGAAGGAAACAGACAGCACAAGCCGGCACATTGCAGTGACGGTGACAGTGATGGTGGAGGCAGTAAAGGTGATGACATCGGCAGCTTCTCACACGACTGTGGACTGGGTTTAGCGGAATATGGTCATCGCACTAGCTGAAACATGCAGAGCCGATCCCTGAACCTCCCAAGCTTCAACACACACAGCACATCCATGGGATGAGAAAATGAAGACATAGTCATCTACATGATCTGGGGCTGTAGTCATTAAATAAGACGAAGAGAAGCACTAATTGGCCTGATGGATAATATAAAGAATTGTTATCACTATTGAGAATTTTTTATATTAAAATATTTTTATATCCTAAATGAATGGTCTAGATTAAAACTAATTCAACAGTTGTAAAAAACCCACTACAGTCATACACTTAGACCTCAAAATATCCCCTCCTATTAAAAGGATGAAAGGTAATCAAAGTTTTTTAATGGATAGGCTGAGATCAAGAAGAACATCAAGAAGAGGCATTAATGGATTTGTAAGTGGTGTTAATTATTTTTAATCCCTTTATATGAAGTGTTTCAATTGTTCCACATGCATAATTTCTAGAGGATTGGCTTATTGAACATCATACTAAATTTCATAAATTTGTAATCTAATTTGCTACAATATTTAATATAATTCCTTCCAATGAGCAAGGAGCCTTTTAAACAAATTACGTACCATAAAATTGGGAAAATATATTAACACTAAATCATTTATTTTATACTTTATAGGTGAGCGATGATAGAAGTTATAGCACCATTGTTGTCCCACTTGTATAGGGTTTAAATGTTTAATAAACTCTACTTAGACAAGTGAAAGAATACTTTCTAAATACTAATACTAAGATGTAACATCAATAACTCATGATAATAGTCAAGGTAAACTCAACTTTATTAACAATATTAAATTATGACTATATAGGAGTTTATATGGCGCAGCACCAACAAAACTTTACATTGCATATACATATTAAAAAGATGGCAAACAACTATTTCAATCTGAATATTAAAAGTTCATATACTTCACAATTATTCTTTTGAAGCTTCGAACAAGCCCTTCCATCAAACCATCTGACTGTGGATAATGAACTTAATTTGGTTGTATTACTATGTAGGCAAAGCTTTAGATATATGATTTCGAAATTGTTTATCGCATAGGGAGTTTTATGGTTGATAAACAGAATTACCCACATATAAGACAATATCATATTGCATCTTTGACCAATTAAAATACTTATATAACTTCTCAATCACAATTTGATGTTTTATATGCCCTCATAGAATAAGAGAGTCATGATAAGCATGGAAAAAGTGTAGAATAAATATCAAAGGCATTTTCAGTCATAAATAATCATTAAAATCAATTTTAATAAAATAAACAAAGTTGTTCTCAAATTGATCTTGAGTATATAAATGCTAAAACAATAGCAAGTGATGCAAGATTCTCAAACCCTTTATGAAGCCTTTGGATCCATGACTAAACCTTTTAAACTTCACGAACTTTGTTAATAGAAGGTAAATCTTGTTTTGCACCTTGTGGACATTAAACATAAAATATAACAACATTTGATGACATAGAATTTTTGTTTAAAAAACCATAAATGCTAAAACAACAAGATTATAAAAAGCATCAAAGAAAGGAAAGGAGCTTGAAAAAGAGTAATAACCTAAATTGCTACTAAACATTTATTCTATGTTATAAAGTAGTTCACCTCCATTATTTATAATGTATGGTTGATATATGCAATGAGATGACATTAACTATACACAATTGTACTCTTTTGCATTAAGATACCCTTAAGATTAATATTTGAAACATCCACACACAAAATGACAAATTTAATGCAATCAAGATATACCAAAATTGAAGGATTTGTTAATAGCTCTTTAAGATCTATAAATGCCTGTTTATAATCCTTAGACTAAATGAAAGAGATTTTGAAAAACTTTATATATATTTGTATGGTTCTTGGATATTATTAGAAGGTGATCATGATATGGTTACTTCGTTATTGAAGCGAAATAACTTGGCTGATTATACATTTCCTTGATGTTTGCTCATAAAATCTTAATATTTTTTGGAGACCATGACAAAAAAAAACTTTGATTGGATGAGCATTGGAATAAGATGATGTATTGCAATCTTAACCCCAAATGATAAGTCAAATTTTGAGAGATCCTTCATAAGTTGGTCAAGTACTACAACACAAAGACTATTAAATAGCTCTAAAGAGTAAAATGGAAATATAAAAGGAAGTAATGAGGAACAAAAGTGATGGAAGCAAAGGTAAAAATAAAAGGACGAAAGAGAATAAAAGTGAGAGGAATAAAAGAAATATGAAAAAGTATAAAACAAATGGGAAAAGCCTCAAAATCACATTTGGCATAATTATGCCATAAAAAATTTATACTAAAGATGAGGTCAAAAGCTTAACTCATCATCACTTGCAATAATTGAAGCTAAAACTTGAGATTGCCCACATACACAACTAGATTTGCTTTATCCTGTGCATAAGCGTATGTAATGAAAACTGGCTCTATTGCATGACACAAATATAGATGCTAATGTATGGCGACAGACTGAGTAATAAAAGATAAACTTGAACTTATATGAACCAACATAGAGAGAGATTTTTTGTTATAAAAACAAACTTAGAAAATAAATACTAGATGAATTGGTGCAAAGTGAACTACTCAATTATACTCCTGAAAGAATAATGGAGGGGCCACTAACTTATTTGTAGAAGGACCCTCAATTACTCGCATGACTCCTCGTTTTTCAAAAGAATTTTAGTATTCAAACCTTCCATCATAGTAGCACTAACAAAATGTTGTTAATGTTAATGCTTCCACGAGGATGCCAATCCAAAAAATACCGATAACATTGATATGTGTGGCCAACTTTATTACATGCCCAATAGTAAACACTATGGCCATGACCATGTCCTCGCCCTTATCTTTGAACATGAGCAATAGCAGCATCAACTTTCATTGGAATAAAACTATTTCCCACAAAAAGTGGAAGTAAAGGATATATAGCAAGAAGTGGAAAAAGTGATATCTTATAACATTGCACCAGTTAAAAAAAATCATTTAGAATGGTTAGAGTAAGTGTATGTACAAATCTCACAAGATTTTGATAAAGCACTAACCACAACATTCCTAACTTGATTCATTCTGACATATTTGGCTTCATATAAAGTAAAAGGTTTCGAAAGTAAACACCAAATTACATCATTGACTCAAATAACTTTTAATGAAAACAATGCAATTGTTAGAAAGTATCATCACAATCATCAGTATTTTTAAATATGCACTTGAAGACATTTAGAAGAATACTCAAATTCGCACAAATGGCTACGTTAACACCATTTTACCACTACAATGCCACCCTTTGGAGACATAAGAAACTCACGTAAACATTGAATATTATCCCAAGAATGATAAGTAATAATCACCATAAAATGGTTGAACTAATAGTTCACATTATTCCTATGGAAGAACTTTGATTGGATGTAAGGATTAGCAGTAAGAGCAAAAGGAATTGTACCACGTGCTATGAATACCATTATTAATTGAGTTTGATTGTTTAATTCTAACCATATAGCATTTAACAATTGCACTACTTACTACTTTAGAGTCAAAGGAAGAAAAGGTTACTAAAGATGAATAAAAAGGAAAAAGACCAAAAGAGAAGAAATTGAAAAAGTTACAAGTAAGATTTGGATAATACAAAAACTAAATCTTAACCAAAATCCCAAATCTAAATGAGTCACTCCTCAAAGATAATCAAAATTGCCCCTCACCTCCACTAATGTGACTACATAGAATATAAAAAGGGAATACAAAAGTATATATATTAATTAACCCAAAAATTTTAGGTTATATATAAGAGCAAGTGGTTTGAATTCAAATTAATCTCACTAGTATCAAAAACTCATCACGCTAATATTAGTATATGCCACTAATATTAGTATATGCCATACATTTAGACCTCACAACACCATTAATTTTACATATAAATTCTATTTCAAATTATGCCACTATATATTTTATTAATAAACTATTTAGTTTTAAGATTGTAAAAATATTTTAAATAGAAATGGAAATTATTACATGAAATTTTCCCAAGTTTGTTTAGTGTCTAGAACCTTCATTTTTCATTGTTTAGATGAGGAAAGCAGGATGAGACATATATAGTTCCTTTTAGAACTCACATTGTTTTGTCTGTTTGAGTCTGGTTGAAATATATAGTTTGGAAGAAGAGGAGAAAGGAAAATCTCCATTGCTTCCAGCGACTCAAGGAAGGGTCACGATTTCTCATGAAGATCACCCTGGTCTTGTATGAAACGAAACAATGTTAAAATCAACGATTGTTTGTTTTCTCTTCTCTTTCTGGAGTGATCGGGCGAAGGTCCACCCCATCGATCCTTGCAGCGTTTGCGAGGACAATGTAGGCCGGCCCATTGCGCGGCTCGAGCTCTAAAACATTCTCCACGGCGAGCCTCCTGCGCTGGAAATGGCCATAGCTTTTGCACGAGCTCTTGCAAGAGCTCAAGAAACAAAGCCAGTCCACGGCGTCGGCCACGTACGGCATGCCCGCCACCAGCCCGTACGCATCGTCGACGTGCCCGGCTCGCCCCAGCGCGTCGATCACGCAGCAGTAGTGCTGCTTGGATGGGCGCAGCCCAAAATCCACGCTCATCGACCCAAAGCACTGCCTCGATTGATCGACCCGGCCGTCGCGGCTGCAAGCCAGGAGGAAATTCGTGAAGCACGCGTCGTGGGCGAGATGATCCCACGCTTGCATCTCGTGGAAGACGCGGCGGGCATGGTTGGGAATGCCGGCTTGCGCGTGGGCCGTGAGGATCGTCGCCCACGCGATGAGCTCGCGCTGGCCGTGGGGCATTCGATCGAAGATCTTCTCCGCGCTGTGGAGCTTGCCGGCGCGAGCGTGGGCGACGAGGATGGTGTTCCAGGCGATGGCGTCGCGATCGGGCATAGCGGCGAAGATTTGCCTTGCCTCTTGCAAATGCCCTCTATCGGCAAATGCCGCGAGCATGGCGGTTGAAAGGATAGAATCTTTGCAAGGAAGAGAAGAGAATATCTGGCTAGCGGCATGTAAATCCCCATTACTGGCATATGCTGTAAGAAAAGAGCTCCAAGAAGAAAGGCTGTGGACCGGCATGTTGTCGAGTATGCTCTTTGCGCACTGCAGATGCCCGTGCCTGGCATATGTATTGAGCATCGCATTGCAAAGCGCTAGGGTTTTCTCTGGCGCTCGATCGAAGAGGTGCTTCGATTCATCGATCCGGCCGCTTTCGCCAAAGGCAGAGAGCATCGTCGTCCAGGAAATCAGGTCTTTCTCTGGCATCGCAACGAAGATCTTGGCGGCCTCGTCGACGATCTTGCTGTGCGCGGCAATGAGAGAGTTCCAGGACACGAGATTCTCCTCCGGCATCGCGGCGAAGAGCCTGGCGGCCTCGATCGGCTGATGGGAATACGCAGCGATGATGGAATTCCAGGAGACGAGGCTGTGCTCCGGCATGCGATCGAACGTCATCCTCGCGTCGTCGACTCGGCCGGCGTGGACGTAGGCAGCCAGGATCGAGTTCCACAGCACGAGATCCCTCGCGGGCGCGCGATCGAACGCTTCCTTGGCTCGATCGAGCTGCCCGGCGCTGGCGAACGCCGTCACAATGCAGGTCAGGGAGATCAGATCGTGCTGCGGCATCGCCTCGCGGAAGAAATCCTCGGCCTGGTGGATCATCCCCCACAGCTGCGCGTAGGCGCCGAGCATCGAGGTCCAAGAAACAAGATCCCTGGCCGGCATCTCGCGAAATATCGCCGCGGCGCTATCCAGCCGCCCCGCCCGGATGGACGCCGCCAGGATCGAGTTCCAGGACACGAGATTTCGATCGGGCATGCGCCGGAAGATCGCGGCGGCGAGGTCGAGCTCCCGGCCGCGAGCGCAGGCGGCAAGGATCGCGTTCCAGGCCACCAGGTTCCAGGCCGGCATGGAATCGAAGGCGCGCATCGCGTCCGGCAGGGATCCATTCCGCGAGTGGTGGCCGATCGCCTCCACGGAAGCGCGGATATTGTGATCGCCGCGCAGCATTCTCGAGGGCAGCGATGTTATGACATAGGTAAGTAGCCGTTTGTTCCAGGGTTCCACCGATAGTAGGGTTGGGAGGAGGAATGGGGGGAGAAGACAACATGATCGATCTTACCAGCGATGACGATGACGATGAGGTGGAGATCATCGGCTCCATCTCCTCCTTCGTCAAGATTGAGCCAGTGGACAAGAACACACACGTCAAGGTAGAGCCAGCGCCAGTGCAGTGCTCGGGGGGAGAGACATCCGACTCTTCCTTTCGGCATTTCTGGAGGGCTGGAGACTACGAGACCTCCTCTTTCGGCATGTCTGTGCAAGGTAAGTGAAGAAAAGCTCTCTCTCTCTCTCTCTCTCTCTCTCTCTCTCTCTCTCTCTCTCTCTCATGTTTCAGTATTGATCGGTGGTCTCAGGTGGCATGGATCACGTCCGAGTCCATCCCAAGTTCCTACATTCCAATGCAACTTCTCACAAATGGGCTCTTGGAGGTGTGGCTTTTGTTCTCCTTCTTTATACATACATTTCCCTTTCGCTTTAAACTAAAAGGGAGCTTTCATGTCCTCGTTTTTGCAGCCATCGCGGAGCTTTTGGATAATGCCATTGACGAGGTACATTCTGCTGTTGTGCTTGGTGCTTGGTTAACTCTTCGTTTTTTTTTCCTTTCCTTCACGCTGCTTTATTCACAGGCAAATAACGGTGCCACTTTCATCAAGATCGACAAAGTGACCAATTTTCGTGACGGAAGCCCTGGTCTTCTTTTCCTAGGTGTGAGTTTTTTTCTTGCTGAAGCCAGAGTTTACGTGCTTGCCCTTGCAGACAATGGAGGTGGTATGAGCCCCGAGAAGATACGTCAGTGTATGAGTTTTGGCTACTCCCAAAAATGTGCCAACGCAATCGGCCAGTGTAAGTGGCCCTGGACTCGGTCTCTCCTTGCCTGATTTGTCCTTGCCTGCAGATGGAAATGGATTTAAGACGAGCACAATGCGTCTAGGTGCGGATGTTATCGTTTTAACACGTTGTGTCCGTGACAGGTTCGCTTTGTTTACTCGCTTTCGACACGAAAGTCTGGATTATTTGGCTTTCTTTTTCTCTCTTTTGTTTGCAGCGTTACAACACAAAGCGTTGGACTACTTTCATACACTTTCTTGAGAAAGACCGGTCGTGGGGATATTCTAGTTCCAATGGTTACTGTCCATAACATGAGCGAGAAATTGCGCTGGCTAATTTTTTATATTGTCTCAGGTGGATTACGAGCGCGTATCAGGATCTCCTGGACATGTCAGCAGGGTGATCAGAAGCACTACAGAGGACTTCGAGATGAACCTGAACACAATACTACAGTGGTCGCCATTCTCCACCGAGGCTCAAGTTTTGGCGCAGGTCTCTCTTTCTATTTTTTAAGTTGATTCCAGTGGTCCATCAAATAGCTAATTTCAAACATGTTACCTGCAGTTCGAAGATATGGAGTCGCCTCACGGAACCAAAGTGATCATCTACAACTTGTGGTTGAATGATGACGGCGTTTTGGAGCTCGATTTTGACACGGATCCGCATGTACAGTTTTGTTTTTCATCTCCAACTGACTGGATGGCTGTTTAACAGGATATAAAGCTCCGCGAGAATGGAGCTAAGTCGGATGCGCGGGCTAAGGAGCTACATAAAAAGCATCTTTCTTATCAATTGCGATACTCTCTCCGGGTTGGCTTACCGAAGTCGTGATTCCCATCATGCTCACCGATCCTTTCCAGGCTTATGCGTCGATACTTTACCTCCGACTGCCATCTGGCTTCCGTATCACGCTGCGAGGAAAGCTTGTGGTCCATCATAAAATAGATGACGACCTCAAGTTTCCTGAATACATTATGTATAAGCCTCAAGTCGATGGCATCACTTCTGGAGAGGTTCACTTGGATTTATGTTTGTTTGTTTGATATTCTTCTTTTCTCTGAATTGTTTCAGGTGGTTACATGTATTGGTTTTACAAAAGAAGCGCCTTTGCTGAATGTTCATGGATTTTGCGTTTACCACAAGAATCGCCTGATAATGGTACTCAGTAGTGCTGGAGTTGTATTTGTTTATTTGTTTGTTTTTGCTTGGCAGCCATTTTGGAACGTATTTCACGACAATAGCAGCAGAGGAAGGGGTGTTATTGGTGTGTTACTGATGAAGTTCATAAAGACATTGCTCTCTCACAATTGTTTCCAGGGATTCTTGAGGCCAACTTTATTGAACCAGCTCATGATAAACAAGATTTTGAGAAGACTTGTTTGCTGTTGCGCCTGGAAAACAGGCTGAAGCAAATGACCCTCGAATACTGGTAGGCTGCTGGTTTTCGTTTTCTGTTTTTCAGTGGACGAGTTTTGCAGGAACACGAACGCTTCGAGGATTGGTTACCAGACGAAACCGAAGCAGAAGAGGATTACTTATCCTGCTCCTCCTCGTCTTCTGCGACGTCCAGAACCTGTGCCTGAAGAACCCGATAATGTTTCCGACGAACGCCCTAGTGAGCAGCCTTATCCCGATGAAGAGCGGCCCACTATCTCAAATGCGAATGAAGAAACTCCGGGAAGGAGTTTACGCAAAAGAACCCGTACCGTTGATTATACAGAGTGCTCCACTGAGGTAATTGTTTCATATTACTTGTTTTACAAGAGTTGCCGCTTGGGACCAGGTCCCAGAGGAGCGAGAACGTGAAGGAGCTGAAAGAGCCGAAAGAGTTGCAGGCAAACGTTGTCCAAAGTTAGTAACACATTATATCATGCCTCTATTGTATTGAAACGCGCAAGACTGTAGATGCACAGAGCTGGAATCCAAGAACAAAGAGTACGAGAGGGAACTGGCCGCGAAGAGTTCCGAAACGAAAGAGCCACCAGATTACGCAAAACAGCTGGAAGAGTTGGAGCTGAAGAGCTCGAGCCTGGAGAAGAAATGCCAGGCCCTGGAGCGGGAGAAAACAGAGGCCGAAAGCAGGTGCATGGAGCTACAGGTGCAGAACTTCGCACACCTCGAGAAGGTACATCAAAGCTTGACTTGTTCGCAAGTTTCACAGCCTTTTTCCCTGTGTAGGTGAGCGCTCTGGAGAATGAGCTGCTGCGGACTAAAAACAAGTACATAATGCTGCTGATGACATCAGGCGAAGGAAGAGGAGTGGCGGCCGTGAAACAAGGTAAGAAAACCCGTCTCTTGCAGATTTTGACGCTACGCTCGTTGTTTGCTTTGCTTCCGCAGAGGCATAGGGAGCCGGCTCTAAGTTGTCCATGGCGATACGGTGAAATCGAAATAACACAAGAGTCATTGCAACAGTGTTTGCAGCGTTTGTAAGTTTTCCTTTGCAATCTGGAACTTAATGTGTTTAGTTTCTGGATGCAAGAAAGAGCAAAGCAATCTCCAGCAGGAGGTCCCCGTCAAAACTGGCGTGAGTGTTTTTGACACCGACAAAAGCCTACGCGAAAGAAGAACTACATTGCTAGCTGCTGCTTTATACGATGCGGGGGAAAGCTAGAGGGAACCAAGTTCAACGCTACGCATACAATTGAGCCTTCTACGCGAGTCAGTAACGATCTGACATGGGCAACAACGCAACAGGCGAGGCATGACACGTCCAAGCGACGAGAACACACGAACGCGTGCAAGGACGATTCGGGGACGAGCCTGAGGAATCGAGGAATAGTTCGCGTGCCCTTTGAGTTGGAGCAAAGGACCCCGCCCCGCCCTCTCTCGAGACCTCTAAAGTTAAGTTTTTTTCTTCGTGTTCTTTCTTTTTTTTCTTTTTTTTTTGTTTCTCTTGCAGCAGCCCCGCAGCATCTCAAAAGCTAGAGACTCCCCCGGCAATCAAGCAACGGCAGCAATCAGATGCGTCAACACGAAGGACAGAATCGATCAAAGCGAAGAAAAAAAGGCGAAGAAAATCGAGCGAGAGTCGCCCGGGAAACTAAAGTTTCTCCGTGGGATCAACGAAGTGTCAACCGGGGGTCTGATCCTCCGCGCCACGTGGCGCGATGGCGAGCGTTGGATGGGAACATGAAGCATTCCCGACGAGATAAAAATAAAAGGCGGTAAGGAAATAAAAAAGTGAAAAAAAACTTCCAGGTCCTTCCAACACAACACGCATAGCATATCGCATCGCAGGGAGAAATGTTTTACCCCGCCGGGTTACGCGGGTAAAGAAAGTCCAAGGTCTAAAATCTTTGGCGAGAATCTTTCCGGGTTAGAAAATCAAATTTTAGGGAGTTGGGGAAAATCGACCCACATTTACCTACTTTAAACTCTCGCGATAGGACGCAAGAGAAAAAGAAAAATTAGGATGAGAGAAAGAGGAAGAGGGTTGGATCGAAGGAGAAGGCGCCGGCCCTCGTAGAGCTCGGTCAGTCTTCTCGGGCTCTCGCGATCCATCGGGCAGTCCGAGAAGAAGGAAGAAAGAGAGGGAAAGGGATAGAAGAAGGAGCTCAAGAAGAAGCCCAGCTATGGAGTCAACATAGGCGACGCGAAAGCGAGCAAAGCAACGAATCGCTACTTCCTCGACAGGTTCTTTGCTTGTTCTTCCTCTTTGATCCTCATCGCCGGCGGCACGCGTGTGTCTTGAGCGTTTTTCCCCGAGAGATTCGAGAATGGGCAGTGGGATATGGATTCTTCTGTGGAGAACTAGCGGCGGCCTTGGCTCTCACTCGCTCCTCTCCAATCCCACTTGAGGGAGAGGTACCAAGAGGGTTTGCTCGAGCGAGCGACCTATGGTGGAAGACGAGCTGGATAGATAGGTAGCGATAGGAACAAAGATTTCTTTCTTGGCAGCCAAGGAGGAAGGATAGATAGGGGATAGATCATGGGGTGCACTGGATCCAAGGTCCAGAACGAGGCCGGGATTTCGCGCTGCCGGGCACGCAAGCGCACGATCAAGCACGCGGTGCGATGGCGCAACCAGTACGCGCTCGCCCACACCGACTACCTGGCGTCGCTCAAGAACCTTGGCGGCGCATTCAAGCAGTTCACGGATGGCGAGTTCCGGGACCAGCTCTCCTCCGCCTCCTCCTCCTCCGCCTCGGCCTCCTCCGCCTCCTCCACGCCCGTGCCGGCCACGCCCACCACGCCGCCGCTCAAGAACAGCAAGAAGCCCGAGGACGAGGAGGACTTCTTCGTGGAGGAGATCGTCCGGCGCGTCAAGCTCCGCCCCATGGCGCTGCGCAGCAAGCCCGCGGATCCCATCACGGTGGTGCTGCCCAAGCGCGGCGGGGACGACGACGACGCCTACCAGCGCTACATGGAGGCGGATGCACCGCCAGATGGGCTGTACAGTGACATCCCCCAGCCCGGCAAGCCGCGCGGTACTGCCGGCGGTACGTCCTCCGCCTCGGTCGCCTCGGCCTATCCCGTCTCGGACAACTCGGACTACTACTCGGGCTACAATTCGGCGTATATGATGCAGCAGCCAGACTCGGCGCCGTCGTGGGACATCTTCGGGATCTTCGCGGTGCCGTCGATGATGCATCCGTTCCAGCAGGTGGTGGAGGAGGACGAGGAGGAGCTCAAGCGGGCCATGGAGGAGGAGGACATTCCTGCATTGGAGATGGCGTCACCGCCGCACAGGCGGCGCGAGGAGTCACCGCCGCACAGGCGGCGCGAGGAGTCGCCGCCGCCGTCGGCCAAGGCCAAGAAGAAGAAAGTTGCCGAGGAGGAGGAGGAGCGGGAGGAGGCGGCGAGGAAGAAGGCCGAGGCCGTGGAGAAGGAAGGGAAGCTGGAGAAGGCGAAGAAGAAGGTGGTGGAGGAGGTGGAGAAAGTGGTGGAGAAAGTGGAGAGATTGGTGGAGAGGGCCGAGAAGGGGACGCAGACGCACAAGCCGGAGAAGAAAGACAAGCAGAAGGAGATCGTGGTGGAGGAGGAGCCCGAGATGGACGTGGCGGAGGAGCCGCCGCCGGAGAAGTTTAAGTTCCACCACCCGAAAGAAGAAGACCAAGAACACGATCGCCACCACCACCATGAAGCTGCTCGAGACATGGCCTCGAGCTCTGGAACTTCCGGGGACGATATCAACTTCAAGATCGAGACGGAGGGGTACAAGAAGCTCGCGGAGGCGACCAAGAGCTTGTACGAGGAGGACGAGGCGTCGACGTCTTACAAGGAGACGGACGTGGAGGCGGAGGCTCCCCCGCCGCCACCGCCGCCTCTCGCGTCGCTGGGGCCGAAAAAGGACCGGGAGCTGTGGGACGTGCTCCGGGGGATCGAGAAGGAGCTTTTCAAGGCGTCCAGCTTCGGATCGGATGTTTCTCGGCTCCTGGAGGCACGGAAGAATCACAGTCATAGTTTCTTGGATACTCGAGGCAAGTACACTTTGGAAAGAGAGAGGTTTTTGTGATCAGATCACTGATCGCATGTGTTTTGTGATGTGTGTAGGACTGACTGAGCGGTCTGCCAGAATCTTCCGTGCGATGTCACGGTCGCAGTTCTCGCCGAGGTCTCATTTCTCGTGGAGCGAGGACTCGTCCAGCGACGACTTTGCCGGCAGCGTCTCGACGAAAGGTGGTGGCGGCGGCGGCAGCGGCCATGCGACGACGCTGGACAAGCTCTACGCGTGGGAGAAGAAGCTGTACGTGGAGGTAAAGGTGAGAAAGGCTTCCCCCTCGTCACGTCTTTGCCTAGCGTTTGGGTTTTTCTCTTATTCGTGTTCACCAAAGTTGGTGGCAGGAAAATGATTCCATCAGCGCAGAGTTTGAGCGCAAGTGCAAGCTGCTCAAGAAGCTGGACGCGCGCGGGGCGAGGGACGAGGCCATCGACAAGACCCGCGTCGCCATCAAGATGCTGGAGACGCAAATGCAAGTGTCCATGCAGGCCATGAAGGCCACGTCCCAGTCGATCCAGGAGGTCACCGACCGGGAGCTCTTCCAACAGCTCAAAGAGCTGCTCGAAGCGTAAGCTTTCGTGAATGTATAGATGTTCTTACGCAAGTTCAAACTTTGGTTTCTTCCAGGACCATGATCATGTGGAAGAACATGGACGCTTGCCACCAGCGGCAGAAGAACGAGGCCAACCGGCTCAAGGGGGCCGGGAGCTCGCCGCTGGAGGCGACGAGCAACTCGCATAAGCAGGCGACGGTCCAGCTCGAGGTGGCGCTCAACGAGTGGCAGCGGGGGCTGGCGTCGCTGGTGACCAAGCAGAAGGAGTACCTGCGCAACTTGAACTCGTGGCTGCGGCTCAGCATCTACACGCCAGACCGGAAGTCGGACAGGCGGCCCCCCGTGCAGGCGCTGTGCCAGGCCTGGACCGACGCGCTCGAGCGGCTGCAGGAGCAGGAGCTGGTGGAGGCGATCAAGAGCTTCGCGGAGAAGATCCACAACATTGTCCGGCAGCAGGAGGACGAGACGCGGGCGCAGAAGCGGGCCGAGTCCATGGCCAAGGAGCTGAGCAAGAAGTCGTTGGCGCTCAACAACTTGGAGAAGAAGCTGGCGGCGGAGACCAACACCACGCCGGAGGAGACGCTCAAGGAGAAGAGGGACGCGCTGCAGGAGAAGAGGGACGCGCTGGAGGCGTTCCGGCAGAGGGTGGATGAGGAGAGGGACGGGTTCACGCGGGCGATGCAGATCACGCGCAAGATGACGGTGGGGATCCTGGAGATGGACTTGCCGGTGGTGTTCAGCCGGCTGGCCGAGTTTAGCAGCGCCTGCTCCCACTGCTACCGCGAGCTTGAGCACAAGTCACGCAACAACGAGCTCGACACGACGGAGTGAGGATATAAAACTTCAGCTTCTTCCCGGAGGCTCTCTCTTTCGGATGGATACGGAAGCTCCATTCCCATATCTTCGAGGCCGCGCGGCTCGAGATCCAGGAGAGGCCGTGAGAGGGAAAAGGTGGCGCAGGGGGAAAGGCTTTGAAAGCTTTGTGCTTTGAGAGAGGGGGAGGGAGATATTCTCTCCCACACGCCAAGCAAAGCAAGGCAAAGCAACGCAAGGCAAGGCGAGCAGAAAGAAGCTTTTTTGTCACTCGGGCTGTGAAGAGGGCAACGAAGCCAGGCTAAAGTGAGGTTGAGTACAAAGCTTGGAACAAACAAGGTGACAAAAGCAGCCGAGATTCCTGCCAGGGACGGGGCTTGCATGCGCGGACCTGGCGATTTTTCTGCGGTGGGATCCTCCTCTCTACTACTGGACGAATTCGAAGAGCTCTGGATCAAAAGCAGGAAGAGATGGAGCGATGGAGGAACGAAAAAAGTGACAGGCAAGCTGGCTGGCTCTGGCTATGGAGGAGGGGGGCCATTTTCGTTTGTTTGTTTCGTAGCTTTAGTGGTGGTACTACACACTCTCGAACTCACTCATGCTAACCCCATTCATCGTTTTCAGCTGATCTGAGCGGAGGTTTTTCTGTTTTTTTTTTTGCTGTTCTTCTCATTCTCTTCTCTTCTCTTCTTGGGGATTTGGTGCTGCTAGCGACGGGAGCTCTCGCTCGATCTCTAACACCATTCGTTACCGAGTGGCCGCGGTGGGGCTGGTTGTACAGTGGAAGATTACAATGTGGTTTTTGCCAAGCTCTGGATCATGGGAATAAAACGAAAGTTTTTGCAAAAAGACCAATCTCTTTCTCTTGTCTCTTTCTTTGTGTTTTTGTTTTGAGCTTCAAGTTGGGCGATGCCGCCGTAGATCTGGAGGGCGGGACGACACCGACTTGATGTGCACATTGCGGAAGAACAGAGAACGGAAAAGCAAGGAGGGGTACTTTTGTTTGGAGAGCATCTCGTGGAGGTTGTGAAAAAGATGGCGAAGAAGTGGGGTTTCTATGCTAGCCTACCACTGTCGCTGCGAAATCAAAGTGGTCACATCCCAAGTTGCACTGATTTTCTATGAGAAGTTTCTCATTGAATTGGATTCAACTTGGCGATGCAATAATTCTTATAAACCGAAAAAGCCAAAGCAGTTGACGAAGTTGACGCTGGCATAAAAGGTGAAAGAAATTCTAAAAAAGTTAACAGTCAAAGAAAGTCAAAAACCATTATAGAACATTTTCCTTACGTTAAGAACTAGGGCACAGCATGTGGAGAAGAAAAATGTTGGTGAAAGCGAACTCTTTAGGGAATGGACCAATGCATCAAGCTTATCAGATCGTGTGGGTCGCTTGCGGAGGCGGAGGATGCCCACTCGCGAGTCTCCCACCTCCGGGAGATCACTGCATCCAAATCGCTCCTCCTCTCCAACATGATGATCCAGGCTTACGCGCGGTGTGGCAGCTTGGATCGCGCTCGCCGGGTCTTCGATTCCATCCCTGCAGCGTCCAGAGATCGCTACTCCTGGGGACTCATGCTCTCTGCCTATGCCCAGAGCGGCAAACTCGACCAGGCGCGGCAGCTGTTCGTGGCCATGCCGGAGTGGAACCTGGCGGCCGTGAATGCGATGCTCTCGGTGCTTGCCCGGCTCGGGCAACTGGACGAGGCTAAGAGCCTGTTTGATTCAACGCCGGAGACCGACGAGATCACTTGGACTAGCATACTCTCAGCTCACTCGCGCAGCAACGATATCGAAAACGCAAGGAAACTCTTTGAAGCTATGCCGGAGTGGAGCTTAGTTTCGTGCAATGCTATCCTCGCAGCATTTGCCGCGAGTGGGTATTTGTCTAAAGCGAAAGCTGTTCTAAGCGAGATGAAAGAAATAAATCTAGTGTCGCTTAACACAGTACTTAATGCGTACTCTAAGCACGGATTACTTGCTCAAGCTAGAACCTTCTTTGAGAATATGCCGGAGCATAATCTTGTTTCTTGGAACTCACTACTCACTGTATATACCCAGAAGGGGCAAATTTCCCAAGCGATGGATCTCTTCGATCAAATGCCGGAGCTGGATCTCCTGGCCTCGACCTCCATTCTATCCGCTCACGCCCAAGCCGGAAACCTCTATCAAGCAAAATATCTCTTTGATTCAATGCCCGCCAGGGACGTGGTTGCATGGTCTGCTATCCTAGCAGCCTATGCCAACGCCGGCGATCTCCAAGAATCCCTCTCGATCTTCGGCCAGATGCCCGAGCACGATCGCTTCTCCTGGACCTCGCTCCTCATCGTGCTCGCCCACAACGGATTCGTCCACGAGACGAAACAGCTCTTCGACTCCATGCCAGAGCGCGACGCCGTGTGCTGGAACGTGATGATCGCGGCGCTGGGGCGCAAGGGCCTGCTGGACCGCGCGCGCCAGGCGCTGGATCGAATGCCCGATCCAAGCCTCGCGGCCTGGAACGCGATGGCAGTGTCGTGCGCGCAGCATGGCGCCCACGACCGCGCCGCGCGGATCGTCTCCTCCATCGCCATGCAAGGCCTCGAGCCCGACGACATGTCCTTCATCTGCGTCATGCTCGGGATCACGCACCGCGGCGACGCGAGCTCCGGCATCCATCTCTTTCGATCGATCGCCCAGGACTTTGGGCTGGATCCTCCCAGCAAGCAGCTCCACTGCTGCGTGATCGATCTGCTGGGACGGGCGGGGCGGCTGGACGAGGCCGAGGAAGTGATCCACAGCATGCCGTTTGAGCCCGAGTTCCAGGACTGGCAGTGCTTGCTCGCGGCTTGCAAGAGCCACAGGGACGACGATCGAGCGGCACGCATTGCAAAGTATCAGTCCTCGAGCCGCGCGTCCATCGCGAATGCCGCGCCATATCTCATCGTCGCGAGCATGGCTTAGAGGTTTCTTGGCTGGACGAAAGTTGGCAACTTATCAAGCTTTGGAGCTTCTATCTTGCGTGACAATTCAATCGTGCATAAACATCGGCACTTTGGCCGCGCGATCCAGGTATCATGGAAAAGTTGGCACGTCAAGCTTGGACTTCTCAAGGAAAGATCTTCTGTGACCATTCAATCTTGCGTGGGAATACATCTTGAGAAGTACTCTAGAATATTATAGATATCAGACTTTGGCCGCGCGCGATGGAGCGTTTCATCTGGCTGGAATTTTGGGAACTTCTAAAGGAAAGATCTTCTGTGACCATTCAATCTTGCATAGAAATGCATCTTGCCAAGCACTCTAGAATATTATAGATATCACGGGCCATGGAGCATTTCATCTGGCTGGAATTTTGGGAATTTCTAAAGGAAAGATCTCTGTGACGATCTTGCATATCTTGCATGAGAAGTACTCTAGAAATCAGTGGCCACTTTGGCCGCGCAATGGACCATTTCATCTGTAAAGTTGGCTGGAATCTTTGGAACTAATGAAGGACAGATCTTCTGTGACGATCTTGCATAAAAATACATCTTGCATGGAAGTACTCTAGAATAATTACAGATACAGTGGCCACTTTGGCCACGCGAAACTTTCCATGGGGCTTTTCATCCACTGCCGGATGAAAGAACCATGATCCAGTCATTCTCGTCAGAAGGAATTCATCTCCAGCAAGTAAGTCCGGCGCCTCGCAAGCAGGCAAGCGGCGGTCTTGAACGGCTCCCCGAAAGCTCGAGCTATGAAACCATCGTCCTCCTTGGTGGTCGGCCGCTCGCTCGGCCGAATGGCCACCAGCGTCACGCCTTTCATGGAGCAGCCATTGGGGAGGCTCAAGCTCGGCGCGTACCAGAGCTTCATGTTGAGATCCGGTACCTGCGTCCTGCTCGACGACGCGGACGCCGCCACCGGCTTGTCCCTGAAGTCGTGGAGCTGCCGCTTGCTCATGCACAGCAGCCCCTGATCGTCCGCGTCCGTGAGAACCAGCGTCTCCAGCGTGAGATGATCCGAGATGATCTGCTGGAGCAAGTAGTGCCGCGCTGAGGCAGCGATGAGCGAGCTGATCGTCCACACCACCCGCTTCTTCAAGCCCCCGTCGGTGTAGAACGAGTCCGGGATGCATCCGCCATCGCCACCCTCCTCGGGCTCCTCGAGCTCCTTCGCCGCTGGCCACTTTCCATCGGCCTCCACCATGGACGCGGCCCCGAGAATGACGCAGCTCTCCAGCGTGCTCCCAAACTCGGCCTTCCACTTGAGCAGCACCCCTTCCTCGATCCCGAGCTCGCCACCGGGGAGCTCGATCCTCAAGTGGCGGATCACCTTGAAGCTCTTGAGCACCTCGCTGGGGGAATGGTGCGAGACCTCGGCCAGGACGGCGCTCTTCCTCGGCCCCAGGAAGTGCTGGAGGAGCTGGAGCGGCCTCACGAAGCTCCCGAAGACCAATCGCATCAGCTGGCCCAGGAAGCCTTTGCTCTTGCCGCTCAAGTTGCAGTCCTCGCCCGAGATCACGCAGTCGACCTTGACGGTCACGTCCTCGACGTGGGCGGCCAGCGCCTGGAATCGCTTGGAAACGGCGCAGCACCTCCCCAGCACCTTGATATCGCCCACCTTGTTGAGGATCAGCACGAGGAGCGAGTCGGGCAGCTGGTCGAAGCAATCCGTACCGCAAAACCCTGGAGAGCCCTCTCCTTCGCTGTCCGAGCTGGGATTCACCGCCTCCCACCATCCATCCTCCTCCGAGTCGAGCATCGCGGCGAACATCGCTGGGCCGCAGCGTAAACCTGGCCAATCCGCGCGGCGGCGATAGGCGGCTTGTTCTATCGCCGCCGCCTCCGCATTCCCGGATTCTAGGAGCCGCCTTACCGCAAGATCGCGTTGGAGATCGAGCGCGCTTTCCCTAGCCGCCGCGCGCCACTGCTCCGTGGTTAGCCCTAGCCCGAGGGGACCTCGGTTCCACTGACAGAGCTCGTACACCCCAGCACCGTACATAGAAAGCCGTTAGGCATCTGTCTAGCTAACGGATCTTTCTAGGCCGACGGCTCGGATACCGCCACGTCAGTCACATTCTCTCTAGATATTTCTTTTTTCCAACTAACGGCTACCTCAAGTTTTTTAGGGCATGCGCACAGTTTAGAATTAAAGTGAAATCATAGAAAATCTTCGTTCTTTTCGGATCACAAGTGGATTGCCGCTGTCTCTTTCGATTCTCGATTCTATAATCACAAGTAAAACCCTTTGGAAGATCTGGATAGAGTAGCAAACGCTCAACTAGGAGCCAGTGGAAAAAATCCCTGCTCCTCCAAAATCCACCCATTGAGCTCGAATCTCCACGCGCCCACATTTTTCCTTGCAAGATCCTGACCCCCGGATCTCTTCCAAGCGATTTCTTTATCTAGGGGATCTAGCAAGGGCCCTTGTAGTTTCAACGCTCCAATCCAAAAGATCAAACTCCTCCCGCCACGAAAGTGGTCCCTAGAGCTAGGGCTCCACGATGACGGAATGTTCCAAAACCCTAATTCCTTGTCACAACGCTGCTGCGATCCATCCATGCCAGGAGACAAAGGAGGATTTGTCCAGGCCTTTGGGGCTGACGAAGGGCGGCGATCATCCCCACAATGGGGAGGGGATGGATGAGAAGAGAATTTTTCCAACCACCAAATGTCGCGATACCTTTCCCTTGCCACAAGCTGGCAGCCTTGTCGGCATGCGTGTTTAGCTGGCTTGTCTTTGTCCCATTGCTTACCAAGGCCAGCCATATCCATGGGCCGCGTAATGTGGATGCCAGCCCTAATCCGGCGCATATTCTCCGGACGTGAATCATAAGATAATAGAATATGCGCTTGATGCCAGATGGGCATACACATGGGTGGGGGGTCATGGGTACGGCCGGCAAAGGTGCTTGGGTCCCACGTATGGCTGGACGCCATGTGGCCGCACACGCGACATGCGTCATGCGGGGCGGGTCATTCCATTCTCCCCCACCATGTGCGTGGGTGGCATGGCCATGGCCATGGCCATGCGCATGCACGCCATTGGCTGGCATTGGCGGCGGGGCCCGTTGGCCACCTCATGCCACCCTTGCCAAGAAGAAAAGAACGGGCGGAATGGTAAAAACAGACAGGCCAAGGAGTGGAGAGGATGGGTAAAAAGTGGAATAAAATAACAGACAGGCGCTGTGGAGGATCCGAGGTAAATAACGCCGCCGTAAATTTGGAGGCTGCATTGGCTATGAAAATGAATGAACAAGGGGTTGCAGCATTGAAGAACAGGGACAGCGCCGAGGAATAGCCGACGACGAAACTCCTCCAAGAGATTTTGGATTCGATCGATCGGGGATCAAGGGCGAGAGTGGGGATTTCTTCTCCTCAACCCTCTCAATTGGGAGCTTAATTTGCAGTGTAGTGTGAGTTTGTGAGAGCGTGGAGAGTGTGAGAGAGTGTGTGGGGAGGGAATATAGTCAATCATAGATGGCGGCAGAGGACGTAACAGAGGTCACTAAATCGCCAGAGCCTGTCGCTCCTGCCGAGGAGCCTGTGAAGGAATCGTCTCCTCCGGAAGCTCCGGCTCCAGCTCCTCCAGCGCCAGCAGGGGAGGCGGTGGCCAAGGAGGGAGAGGAAGCTCCAGCCAAGGAAGGAGGAGAGGAGGCTCCAGCCAAGGAGGAGGGCGGCGATGTAGCGGCGGCCAAGCCGGCAGCGCCACCCAAGCCGCCCAAGCCCACCAAGGAGGAGCTGGAGAAGAAAGCTCTCGAGGAATTCAAGCTCAAGGTGGCCGAGGCGATCAAGGCCAACGCTTTCGTGCCGCCTCCTCCGCCACCACCGCCCAAGGAAGAGCCCGCCAAGGAGGAGGAGCCCAAGGAAGGAGTTGCCAAGGAGGAGGAGCCCAAGGACGCCGCCGCCGCCGCCACCACGGAGGTGGCGGAGACGAAGAAGCTGGATGAGGAAGCCGCGGAAGAGAAAGCTCCCGAGGAGCCTGCGCCAGCGCCAGCGGCGGTGGAATCGAGCGAGAAAGCGGTAGAGCCGGCGGTAGAGCCAGTGGCGGCACCACCAGCGGCGGAGGAGAAGATCGAGGAGGAGCCCAAGGCGGCGGAGGAGCCGGAGACGCCGCCCGAGGACGTGTTCCTGTGGGGGATCCCGCTGCTCCACACCGAGGGCGACGAGCGCACGGACGTGATCCTGGGCAAGTTCCTCAAGGCGCGCGACTTCAAGGTCTCGCAGGCGCTGGCGATGCTCAAGAACTGCGTGCTGTGGCGCAAGAGCTTCAAGGCGGACGAGATCCTGGACGAGGAGCTGGGCGCCGACTTCGATGGCATGGCATTCATGTTTGGCGAGGACAAGGAGGGGCACCCGGTGTGCTACAACGTGTTTGGCGTCCTCCAGGACAAGGATCTCTACTCCAAGGTGTTTGGCGACGACGCCGCCAGGTTCCTGCGCTGGAGGGTCCAGCTCCAGGAGAAGGGCGTCAAGATGCTCAAGCTGGAGCCGAGCACGCCCAATGCGCTGCTCCAGGTGATCGATCTCAAGAACGCGCCATGGCCGGCTAAGAAGGTGCGCAGTGTTCTTCTCAAGGCGATCAGCCTCCTCCAGGACAATTACCCCGAGCTGGTCATCAAGAATGTGAGTATCATCCTCTTCCTCGCAAGATCTCTGTTTGCTCACTCAATTTGGCCGATCGATCGATCGATCGATCTCGCAGGTGTTCATCAATGTTCCATGGTACTACAGCGCCGTCTTCTCGCTGCTCAGCCCCTTCCTCACGCAGCACCAGAAGAACAAATTCGTGGTCACGCGGCTGGGCAAATCGACCGAGGCATTGTTCAAGTAAGTTCCTCTCTCTCACTCGATGCGAGTTCTCCGGGATTGATCTGGAATTTCTGGATTGGAATCCAGGCTGATCTCGCCGGAGAAGGTCCCCATCCAGTACGGTGGATTGGGCAGGGCCGGGGACGACGAGTTCTCGGGCGCCGACGCACCTGTCACGGAGCTACCAATCAAAGCCGGGGAGAAGAAGACGGTCGAGCTGGCAGTAACCACGGTGAGTACCACGGTTCACCGCATATGCGTGGAATATTCCCCCAGCGCGAATATTCACCTGCGGGGTTTGGAATATTCGTCCGGATTTGAAAAATCTCACCCTTTGTTTTTCTAACAGGGCGGATCAAGCATCACTTGGGACTTGGTGGTGGTGGGGAGCGAGGTGAGCTATGGCGCCGAGTTCCAACCGGATCAGGAGGGCGGCTACACGACGATCATCGAGAAGACGAAGAAGATCTCGGCGCAATTAGAGGAGCCCATCCGGAACTCGTTCAAGGCGTCGGAGCCCGGCAAGGTGGTCCTCTCCATCGACAACTCCTTGTCCAAGAAGAAGAAATCGGTGGTCTACAGGCACATTGTCAAGGCTGCGTGAGTGGCAACAGCAATCGGAACAGCGATAACACTCGAGGGCGGGCGGACGATTTTAGTTTACCAGCGTACAGATCGGATCTTGCGGGAGTTTTTGGGGCTTTCTTCTCTCCTTTCTCACTCTCTCACTCTTCTTTCTCTTCTCATCATCTCTTCTCGATCCTCCTTCCTTCCTTCTTCAAAAGCGTTTGAGACTGGTACTCTTATGTACAGCAGGGATCAAGCTGGTTGTGTGAATGTCTTACTTAGAGAATTCTTTGGTTGAATGATAATGGACAGATTATAACTTTTCTTCTCTTCGTGCTTCCCGTTCGCTGCCACGCCAAGCAACAGCGTCATTGCCCAAAGCTTGGAAGATTCGGTTGGAGGCACATTGAATTCGTGACTGGCTGGCTGCTTCGCTGCGGGCCAAGAGCGCGAGAGTGCGCGTGTGATCGCTGGCCGGTAGGATGGTGTGCCTCGCTGTTCTGCTGGCTTTCTTGGTGTCCTTGACAAATAAATTTGCTGCTGGCGGCACGACCCAAGGCACGAACTTGCAGCCAGAGTTTTTAAATTTGCTTCTTCGCTGGTGTCTCGTTCGATTGATTGCTATGGCTGGTGCTGGAGGCGATCCTGGTCCTGCGATCAAGATCCACTCATTCATTCATTCATTCATGTGCGTGTTTGTGGGCGTGTTTTTGGCGCAGGCATCTGGTGTTTTGTGTGTCCCCCCTTCACCTCTTTAAGAAGCTGTGGAAGTTGGGGGCGGTTTGGTCAGCAACAAGAGCAGCAGGGAGGCAGGGCAGTGGTGCTGCAGTCCAAGTCTATCCATGTCTCTTCCAGGATCTCCACTCCAGTTCCCAGCCTATAGGTGGTGGAAGCGGCTAAGGCAACAGTGAGTCCATGTGCGTTTATGGCGCTTGCTTGCTTGCTTGCTTGCCTGCCTGCTTGTCGTCCTCTCCTCTCGCCAGTTTGAACACTGGAATTCGCGCTCGTGGTTAAAAAGTCATTTTTAAGAGTGGTGATCTGGGTGGCATCACAATCTACAGTGCTGTGGGCCACCTTTCAACTCTCATTTGAACTTGTTTAGACCTTTCTAAAAACTTTAATTTATTCTTTCTCAAATTGCGTTATTTAATTTTTCTCCTAAAGTTTTTGTGATAAGTAATATCTATATTTTAATACAAGAGCATCACTTCTAAATTTAGTTTATATATAAATATTTTCTTAAAATGTATAGTTTTTTACTATTAATGTTTTCTAAGCTAAGCATGTAACACATTAAAAGTGAATATAAATTCTTGAAGCAATTTGGAGTGTATGTGTAGGATGAAATGTAAAGATTATGAGACAAAAAATTGGTTTTCTTGCAAATTAAATTCAGATGATAAGCTGATACACAGAGCTGCTCATAATGTCAAGTACGGTAAGCTTGATGAAGATTGATTTCTCATCCAAAATCTATTAAACCCACTGCAGGAAAAAGAGTATTTTTTACACTTACTCATTTCCTTCAGCTTTTATCCACTCATCATTTTGTTGTTCCTACTCAGCTATAGTTTCCATGGTTCTTCTCGGTGCAATTTATTTGTTTCACAAAGGACTTATGGTGTCTTCACCAATGTCAATTTCTTCAACAAAAAAGAATCTGCATTGGGTGCTTTTCAACTTTGACAATCCTGCCCACTGGGAAAAACTAGTTGCTGGCAAGACTGTGATAAAAAAAATTCGAACATTGCACCTAGACTTATATGAGTCAAGGCTCAGTGTTATAGTTGCAGAACAAATATCTCACCTGGAATTCTACGTGTCAAGGCTGGGTGTTATAGTTCTCAATCAACACCCTCACATCACAATCCATATGCCCTTAAACCATGATATAATTCATGCACGAAGGTGGTCTTGTCAGGATGGCCACTGTGGTGCCTTGGTTTGGCAAACCATTTTGATTTGTTCAAAAAGTCCTGTAAGTTTTATTGGAGGAGCCCTCTGAACACGTTCCATATTATAGTAGGATAGTGGAGTTTGCAAAACCAGTGCATGGAACTCTATGCCTCGTTTCATGTGGCAGCGGCTTTGATGATAGTGACCAGTTTGTGGTCTTGGAGCTGCATGGCGGAGAGTGAAGGATCTGGTGCTTGTGGTATGTGAATTGCTGGCCAAGCAAGGGTTCAAGCAGCATCCAGGCTGTATTGCAACGACGATTAACCCTTCATCTGTGAGTTCTTGGCGTGTGTGTGTGTGTGTGTAAGAGAGAGAGTTTGGAGTGTAATTCTAAAATCATAGAAAATTTGCTCAGCATAAAGTGTTTAGTTGGTAAAGTGTTTTTGATTTATATATTATCTCATCACAATTGACGCATTGTTTAGTAAGAATGGAATTAAGGGAGCTAGAAATGCCATTTTGATTCTTGCCCAAACATGCATATCACATGTTTCAAATTTCTTTTCTCTCTCACAACACTGTGCGAGACAATAAAATTTTATTAAAATATTTCAGTAAAACATAGTTAAAGAAATGACAATTACCCCTCCATCCGACGGCTGGCATTGGCTGGATCTATATTATTATAGATAAGTTGCCAGTAACAAGCTCCATCCGAGACTGACCAGGATCTGTTGGGGACGCCTTGGCCAGTGATGCCCGGCGAGGAGTATGTAGACAAGGCCGTGGAGGTTTTCCGCGTTCCTGGCCATCACTTGTGCCTCCGACTCCACTATGGCGCGAATGCATCCAGCACCCGTTTGTCGCTCGTCCAGTGCTCCGGCTGCATGCCAGGTACTCTGCGTCGGATGAGTGCGCGGAGAGGATCTCAATGGTTGTCATCAGCTTCGGCTTTGGCGGAGAAGGATGAGAGGTAGAATTTCTCCCCATTTCTTTGCAGCTGTTTATATTCTTCTGTGTCTTCGTCAGGATTGAGCTTGTGAGCAATGGTCGGCCTGTTCACTGGGAATCTAGCGTATGCGCACTGGCCAAAGTTATGGTGGTACGATGGGATCCAAATCATGGTGGTGAGGGCCTCGATCAAGTTTGCTTTTGTTTTCATGTCTGTCCATCCAACTTTCTTGTCTGCGTGACCAACACTCACGATTTCTTGCCACCATGCCTGGAGTTCAGTGCCATCCCGGACTGAAGCATGTAGAAAGTGTCTGCGTAGTCTGTCACCCATTGCTTCAATGCACTCCAGATGTTCAGTCCATCCACTGCATAAGAGTTTCAAGCTAGAAATCCCCTTTCCTGGCGATCAAGTCAACTGGAAGTCCCTCTTGGTCGAATCTCCACAGCGATCCATAGATGACAGCACTCAGTTCTATGGAGTACTTTCCCGTCGTGATGATTCCTGATGCATTGATCAGTGCTTGGCGAGCTTTGAAATTGAAGTGCGGAATCAGCAGGAGGTAGATTGGATGAAGAATGCTCAGCTGCCTGTGCGTAGCAATTTTAAACGGTTCCATGACGGCATGCATCCTCAGCCTGGATGAGAGCGATCAGGTACGCATTGCTATATATTTTTTATATAATTCTTGGATTCCTCGGGTTTTTTTACTTGATTTAATGGCAGCACGTGGAGAACAAACACTTTGCGTCGGTACGAGCTTTGTCTTTCTTTCCTTTTTATTTCTTTCGTTTTCGGTTTTTGAGGAGTGGCTCCAAGCGATTCCTACCTGGTGGCGAAGTTCCAGCGGTCCAGACTCCCAGTTCTAAACGAAACCTGAACACTGTCAATTTGTGATGTGTACAATGGAAAAATCCGAATCATGATCATCTTCAGCTAGGCCTTGTTGATAAAATATGGTGTTGGCCAGTCTTAGCCAATTTTCTTGACCGCCATTGTTCTCAACCATTATTTCTTAGGGATTGCTAGACTAATTTATCAAAGTTAAGCATATGCAACCATAGTTCATAGAGAGGAAACAAATATAGAACAAGAGCTTTGCCTAAGCAGTTTTTCTACTTTTACTTCGAAGATCAGCCAGATCAAACAACATCTCCTCGTTGGTGGCATTGGCTCTGATCTTGTACATCTTGCACAATGATTGAAGACGTTTGCGCTTCACCCTACCATCTGCAATGTCACGGATCTTTTCCAAGTCGTCCAGCTCGCTTCTATCACACACCAAGTCCCTCTTCCAATATTGGAGCTTTTCTTGGACAAGTGACTTCTCCGGTGGATCTTCTAAAGCTTCCTCGGACTCTATGCAGCCGAGAGCCTCCTCCCAAGTCCCTGGCAAGTTCACATCTAGAGAAACCACATCCATCTCGTGGCTCATCTCTTCTACATAAGGACTTCCAGACACCGGTACGGCCACCTTACACTGCACAATCCCTGGTAAAGAAAGAAACTGTAACTTCACATATCTTGCTCATATGAAATCACTCACCTCTGATAGCTTTCTGAGAAACCTTTCTAGATGATCGGTACTTCTGGAACTTGAAGCCGCGATAAGAATCCGGGGGTAAAAAGAAAACCAGCAGAGTTTCATCGTTGTCGGGGTGGCCGCTGTTATAAAACAGCTCTCTCCAGGCTTTCAGAGCCTGCTGCGCCTTGATCGTAGCCTCGAGAACGGGCTTGTGGTCAGTACAAGCAACGGTAACCTGTCCCAGCGTGCGTGGTAACAGCACAAAATCAAACACCGCATTGTTCTTTCGAAGTGGCCTCCACATATACTTAATCGCATCCTCACCTGCAGGGTAGAAAGGAGGAAATCAATAAATAAATAAATCAGATACTAACCAGCTGCGACCAAAGTGTCTTCCAGATCACCTTCGTAATATCGTAGAACAAGACCAGGGCCGGAAGGAGATGCTACCAGAGCCTTTGGCTCACCTTGGCGATTTGCACACTCGTATTTAAACTGGAACTTGAATTGCACGTCGACACATCTGGTATGGTACCAGCGCAGGCAGGTCCCGCACTGGATCCACGAAACCGTAACATCCGCGCTTGGATCCTCGGTTTGGGAACAACGTTGGCAGTGAGCAGTGTCAACCTATAGCATGCAAAATAAAACATTCAAATGGTAAAAAAGCACCATCGGCATCACCATAATTTGTTGTGACAACGCCTGCCCGATGACATATTGCTCGAAAACGAAGCCTCTCAGGGCTGAGTACTCGCTGAACGGCTGAGAAGCCTCAAGAAAGCTGCGGATCTTGTCCACGTCGGTTCTACACAGGTAGCCAGCGTAGAGATTGGCCACCTTCTCCGAGCAAAACGTGTACTGAAACTCTCTGAAACCGGTGCCAGGCGTGACATTGAAGTGGAACAAGCGCCAAGATATGTCCTTGGCATTGTGAGAGCTCTGTAGGATCAACGATAAATTCTTGAGTTTGGTATTCGCCAGGCACTTCATCACGTCCGAATGGAAGTATTTCTCCGTTAGATTTCGCACCTCTTGATCCCAAACATGCCGCGGGATGCCACCGTACCAGGCGAACACTAAATCAGCAGCTTTGACCTTCAACCTTACATCGTTTGCGTCGTTACCCGTCATCTTGTTCGCCGCCGAGTTCCACACAGCGAGAAGCAAACCAAACTCCCCCCTGTCCCATGGTGGCAGATAGAACGTATAGGTCAGGCGAACTTTCCTGATATCCTTCGTATTCGTGTCGTCTGGCGATGCCGCCACAAGCGCTCGGTTGCCAATGGGTCGGTCAGGATAGACCCTTTGGTCGATCAGATGGAAGGTAACTGCCGGCGATTGGATAACGTCGAACGGATACTTCTTCTTTGGCACCACCCGAAGATCCCCGCTGCCACGAAACTCCCACACCCAGACACCAGTCTCATAGAGAAGTATGGACTCTGGATTGTCAATCCCGGTCCGGATGATGAAGTACCAGAGAAACGCCGACTTGCCCACGCCGGAATTGCCATTCAAATGGCACAGGGCGAACTCGCGTGTAACAAGCTCTGATACAATCTCTTTGTAGAGCGCATCGAAAACATCTCTTACGAACAAGATATGAGAAGACATGGCTGCCAAACTGACACATGCCTTTGGGAGCTCGATTACCGCGCCTGCCGCATACCAATCTGCCGTTTTTCCAACAATACCCCCCCACCATTCGGCCGCCGCCACCATTGCGCTTGCGATAGGGCTTAAAGAATATTCCTGGGTTTTGCTCGGTTTGAGAGGATTCCAGGTTTTGCTTTTTTCAAGCCAACCAAAGCCATATAAAATTCTTAATTTTTTAATTTAATTTGCTTGCTCTTGTTAGTCAGCCTTTTGAATTGGATCTTATTGTGAGCTTGGAAATCGCAGAAGGAATGCAAAGATTAGTGAAAAATCACAGAAAAGAGGCAAAAGTCAATAAGAATCAATGAAATATTGTCTGTTGCATCCAGCAATGTTTAGTTTGTTTGATGGTAGTGTTATAACTTTTAGTGTATCTATTAAAAATTAGTCAACTGAATATTTATAATTTATAAACACAAGATTAAATGGGATGGTTTGATTCCCATTGATTACTAGCTACTAACCACAACCTTGGCATCACTCTCTTAAGCTTGACAAGTAATTCTTGACCCTCTCCCACACCTCATCATCCTTGACAATAGCATACCCTTTGCTCCTGCAATCCTTGATACACCTTGACTTGCTCCTCCTTACCACCCAAGAAGAAGACAAAGTAGCATAGTCACAACTCAAAGGCAGCTTCAAGGCAGCGATTCCCATGGGCTGCTGCCCCAGATCAAGCACATCCCCCTTTTGCAGGGCCTCAACAGGCGCCTTGACTATAATCAACCTCCTCATCGTTGTGGGGGGATGCAGAAAGCTATCCATCGACTTCTGGATCATCCTTCCTTCCACAGATTCAGTTGTTAGATTGAAGTTTAAAAAATAAGAACAATTCATTTTTCATTCTCTTCCCACCACCTCATCTTCCAGCATTCATCCTGTTCATAGCGAAGCATAGCATGGTCATGTTTAATCAAGAGGGTTCTTCACTTGTGCACATGTTGGAAACAAGAATATATGGCGCTCCACTCGTTGAATCAATGTCCAATGCCTCCTTCAAGAATCTGCCCTTGCGAACCAGGAGCGACTGCCAATCAATCAGCCCGGGGACATACGGCATGCTAGTCACAAGGTCAGCGGCACTATCTAGATGCCCAACACGACCCAGGAGATCAGTCATGCAGCAGAAGATTTCCTTGGTTGGATTCATGGCACGATCCATTCCCATGGAGCAAAAACATGCCCATCCCGAGCGCAAATCTCCAGCGTGACTACATCCGTGAAGAATGCTTAGAAAAGAGGTCTCATCACATTGGATTGCCTCCAAATCCATGACTTTGAGGAGCTCCAGGCTCTGCAAGTACTGGCAATTGCTTGTGTACGCGTTGAGCATTGCATTCCAGGAGATTGTATCACGCTCAGGCATCGCGGCAAGCACAGCTCTAGCGTGGTTTAGAAGCCCCCTTCTCGCGTAAGCTGACAGCATCGCGTTCCACGCTGCCACATCGCGCAGGGGCATCTTCTGGAACAAATACTTAGACTCCTCCAGATGCCCTTCCACGGCATATGCATTGATCATTAGCGTCCAAGAAACGAGATTTCTCTCCGGGATTGTATCAAAAACAAATCTTGCTTCTTCCACCTTTCGATGCAGTGCATAAGCGTCTAGAAGAGCGTTCCAAGAGACTAGATCCCGCTCGCGCATTTCCAGAAACACGCTTCGTGCCTCTTCTGGATGCCCCGACTGGGCATACCCGGAGATTAGAGTGTTCCACGACACAAGGCTCCACTCGGGCATATGATCAAAAAAGATTTTAGCTTTGCCAAGGTTATGATTTGCGATGTAGCCCGAAAGCATTGAGTTCCACGAGAACTGGTCCCTTCTCGGCATGGCATCAAACAGAGCTCTGGCTGCTTCGGTGTGTCCATGCCGGGCATTTGCCGCAATCAAGGTCGTCCATGAAATCACGTCCCTCTCCGGCATCTTATCAAACAGTGATTTCGCGCGAGCCAGCTGACTATTGCGAGAGTAGATTCCCAGCATGGCATTTAACGACACCACATTCCACTCGATCATAGCGTCGAAGATCTCTTGAGCCCTCCCAAGCTGCCCCGCAAGGGCAAATGCCGAGAGGAGTGCGTTCCACGATATGAGATTCCTCTCCAGCATCTGGTCAAAGATGCCCTTCGCGCTCTGGATGAATCCATTCCTGGCATACGCGGAGAGCATCGCATTCCAGGGCGCGAGCGTCCATAACGGCATAGCATCAAAGAAACGCTTGGCGCTCTCCAGATGCCCATTCTGGGCAAATGCCGAGAGCATGAGCACCCAAGAGAAGCTATCCCTGTTGCTGATCCACCCAAACACGCGGGCGGCATCGTCCACGCTCCCGCATTTTCCATACATTTGCAGCAGAAGATTCGCCACATAGGTGTCCGATCTGAGCGTGCGATGCGTCGCGAGAACCTGCGCGTGGATCTGCTTTGCCGCGGACAAGGTCCGGCACGACGAGATGCGATCGAGGCAGGCATTGCGATCGAAACTGGAGCTCATGAATGCCAGGCATGGTAAAGTTCTACTCCCATTTTCTTGGAAGCCCTAAAGACCAAGATTCTTCGATGGAGGCGATGGCGAATGGAGGAGCGGTGGCGCGCGATGGCTCCGAGCTCATAGTTTTAGGATCTGGATCTTCCACGGGAGTTCCAAGCCCGGTGTGCTTGCTGCGGCCCAGCGATCCGCCGTGCGCCGTGTGCCACAAGGCCATTGCCTTGCCTCCACAGATCAACAAAAACTATAGGTGTGTTCGTTGTTCTTCTAGTTTTTCTTTTTTTGTCGTTTTTTGGCTAGAAACATTCACTTGGTCGATCAGATCCAATCCTTCCTTGCTCATCAAATTCTTGCATGGTGATGGGGAGCTGCGATTCATCCAGATTGACGCTGGCAAGCATTTCAAGGAGCAAGTTCTTCGCTGGTATTTGCCGAACAAAGTTCCCAGGCTCGATGCTGTGAGTTCTCGCGTTCTTTTCTTCTTTGCTCCTTCTCCAGTTTTTATTTCTCGTTTGCTAGATCCTTTTGACACATGAGCATGCTGATGCAATGCTAGGCCTTGACGAGATCCGTGGCGTGCAACCGTATGATTCCTTGAACCGGATCAAGCCATTGTCTTGTTTCTTGTCTCAGGAAACCATGGACAGGTAACGTAAGTTTCGTCGCGAATAGTCTAACATCCTTGGCGCAGTGTAGCTGAGAAGTTCCCATACCTTGTCCAGAAAGGTGTCAAGGAGGGGCAGGAGATCCGGCGAGTGACGCAGCTGAACTACAAGATCGTCCAAACTTCCTGCGATGCGCCGTTTGATGTGGAGGGCCTCGAGTTCACTCCGCTACCAGTTAAGTTCTCTCGCGCTGCCAGTGTTCTAGCTTATGTTTCTCTCTTCTAACAGGTAATGCATGGAGAAGACTATCTCTGCCTTGGATTCCTCTTTGGACGGAAGTCCAGAGTGGCTTACATCTCAGATGTATCGAGGATTCTACCCGAGACCGAGCAGCGTAAGCTAGATGATAATATTCTAGTGCTCTTTCCACTCAGATAATTTGTCTATGCTGTAGTGATCTCGCAAGAAAGTGGAGGACAAGTTGATCTGCTTTTCCTCGACACCTTGTACAAGGTAAAGTTTTGATCTTTTCCTTGCCGGAGCGTTTTTTAATGCTTCGATCGATACCGCAGAAGGACAAGCACAACACACACTTTTGCTTTCCTCAGGTAACTTCACAGTAGCAGTAGCAGTTTTTCTCACACAAGCTTTGGATTTGTACGCTTGCTAAGAATTCATGCATTCTCGCAGAGCCTGGAGGCAGTGAAGCGAATCCGCCCCAAGCGCGCCTTGTTTGTAGGCATGACTCACGAATTCGACCATGAGCTCGACAACGAGTTCCTCGCAAACTGGTCCAAGACGTAAGCGCGTTTTCTTCTTTGGCATTCGTTTTCTTCGCGTGATACAAGCAACCGTTTGGGGTGATGGATTTCAGCGAGGGAATAGACGTCCGCCTGGCCTACGACGGCTTGCGAATTCCAATCGATCTCTAGAAAAAAGAAAACGCCAGCGCCATCGCTCGCAAGTTACGAATTTTTCAACCAGATTCATTCGATCGTTCGCTCGCTCGTCTCCCTTTAAATTCATTCCATTCTTTCCATTCATTGTTGGAAGCTCCGCCAGCCAGTGAATGTGAAGCAAGATACAAGCCGTCCGTTCTGGCGGCCATCCGACGGCTGGTGTCAGTGGATATGCCCGCGAGGATATTCGAATCGGCATATACCTAGACACAGGCAACAGAAAATTTGGTCACTATATAACCGTGTGGGACTTCCATCTCCAATGGTGGTACGGTCGTGTACCTCATTTCCAAGTAGCCGCGGTTTGATCGCGAGGGTTCTTGTCAAGCGCGCCTTCTATCCATCGATCGATCGATCGGCTTAGCTAAGGTGTGGCTGGTGCCGCGCGCGCAGCTCAACGATCGATTGATCGCGTCGCGGGCGATATTTCGAGCAAAATGGGAGCCGGCGATGACTATCGCCACGCTAGCGACGAGGAGGAGGCGCTCATTGTCTCCAAGACGAGGGTAAGTAGCGCGATAGATGCGATCGGGCATGCGGCATTCTAATGTGGGTGTGGATTTTGATTTACTAGGAGGAGCTGCGAGCTAATGATTCCAGGAGATTCTGGATCGTGGTGTCGCTGCTGCTGCTCGTCTCGGTTCTAGGTCTGGGCTTGCTTTACTCCAGGGCTGGAGGAGGGATCATCACCAGGCAAGAGGAGTTCCCCTTAAATTTCTTGGTGATCGGTGATTGGGGAAGAAATGGGTTCTACAACCAGTCTCTTGTTGCTAGTCAGGTACCGTTTTTTTTTCTCCCTCTTTTGTTCTTCTTTCTCTTGTTCTTCTTTTCAGTTTTCTAGCTTTGCAAGGATTGTTCTTGCAGTGTACTGATTTGTTTCTTGTGGTTTCTCAGATGGGCCGAGTTGGCGAGCTCCTCGATATCGATTTTGTTATCTCGGTCGGTGACAACTTCTATAACACCGGACTAACCGGTGTTAAGGATCCAAAGTTCACGACCTCATTCAGCAGGATTTATACTGCTCCCAGCCTACAAAAGCCGTGGTACACAAGTAAGACTTTTCCATCTCTTCTAGAACTTGGAACAAATTTCTTATGTTTCGTCTTTCCTCGGCAGTTCTTGGCAACCACGATTATATGGGAGACGCTCTGGCGCAGCTTGACCCGGCCATGACACAGCGTGATTCGCGTTGGTATTGCAGGCGAGAGTTTGAGCTGCGAAGATCACTGTGTGGAAGTCTCAACACAGGTAATCGTCAAACTTTGCTTTTCTTTGTTAAGAACACCTGACAAAAAGCTTTAAACACCTTTTGGTCGCTTGTGGCAGGAGCCTGTGAGTCCTCCGTGGACTTGTTCTTCATTGACACGACCCCCTTCATTGACGAGTATTGGATGCCAAATGCAACTCAAACATTCGATTGGCGAGGATTGGCACCACGCCAAGAACAGCTCCGCTCACAAGTCGAGGCAAGCGACGCAGCTTTCACGTAGCATAGGAACTCGTCCAGTAGCTTCTCCTCTCGATTTCTTTTCTAACTGTCTTCCGGGTTGCTTCTTCCAGCGGCTCGACAGATTGCTGGCGTCGTCTCGAGCAACATGGAAGATCGTTGTTGGCCACCACACGATGCACAGCTTTGGACGCCACGGCGACTCCGTAGAACTCCTCGACCAGATTCTACCCGTATTGGAGGTAAACAATTTCTCCATTTCCTTGACTCTTGCTTACTCAGGACTTCCTTCTCCAGGCTCACGACGTTGACGCATACATAAATGGCCACGACCATTGTCTCGAGCACATAAAACACTCGGACAGGTACGCATATGATCTTTCCATTCCCGCGGATCATTCATGTTCGGTATGGCTTGTCTTTGCAGCAAGATCACCTTCATCACCAGCGGCGCGGGCTCCAAATCCTGGCAAGGAATCCGCCCCGCCACAGTTGCGAACGGCCTGCACTTCGCCTACGATGGCCAAGGCTTCGTCTCGGCTTCCGTGGGGCGCAGCTCGTTTCTGCTAGAGTTCTACGACGCATTCGGGAACGTGTTGCATACCACGCATCTTAGAAAGTAGAAGATCGTGTCTCTGTATGAACAAGGTGCGAGTCTTGTATACAAGGTGGGAGATGGAAGAAAACTCTTTTGTTCTTGATGAAAGCTTGGAACTCACAAAGATCATCCCTGGCTTTTCCAGATCTTTCCGCGAGCTTGGTTTTCTGGCCTAGTTTATCCACACGAAAAGAGATAGTGAGAAAGCTCAAGGGCGACGAAAAGAGAGTGCTTGGCCGGCGAGAAGCTCAAGGGCGAGTTTCCACAGCTCGGCTGGCGAGAAGCTCAAGGAAGAGGAACTACGAGTGGAGCTGGAGGAACAGGCTGCTCCGGATGCTGCCACTCCCAATCGCCAGTCTCGGCGGACAGCGTAAAGAACTTTGGGCTCCACTTGATCCCCAAGGCCTGCCTCTCCTTGCGGAGCGCTCGCTGCGATTCCTCCACGCAAAGCTTGGCCGCCCGAGCCTTGTCCACTTCTCTCGTCAAGATCCCCTCGGACACACCGCTCCACACGAGCGTCGACTCCATGGGTGATATTGCCTGTGGCCAACTTTGCGTTAGAGCAAGCTATGGCTAGAGGAAGAAGAAGAGGAAGAGTTTCTTACGTTGAGGTTCTTCACTTGTGGAGGCCGGAGCTTCCCGACCACCGCCCTCGCATCATACAGTGTGCTCGTCGTGCCACTGGAGCTCTCCTTGAGATAAACAAACCTGGAATTCGCGAGAGGAAGAATGGCGTGAGAAAGAATCGAGGAAAGAAAAGAAGAATGGAATTCGCGAGAGGAAGTAAGAAAGAAGAGAAGAATGGAATTCGCGACGAGAGGAGGAACAGCTTGAGTAAGAACAAAGAAGAGAAGAATGCGAGTGATTTTCTACTCACTGGTCCCAATTGCCATGGATTTCATAGAGCGTGTTCCCGGTGTTGGTGTCCCAGACCTTGCCACCGATCCTCCTGCTCGAGCCGTGTAATCCAAAGAATCCCTTGTTCTTGTACACGACCGTGGCCTTGAGCCCCGTCTCGGCGCAGCTCACCGTGGTAGAGCCGCTCCAATCCGTGCCGGGCACGGGCAAGAACCGGAACCCCAGCTTGGGCGAGGTCATCTCGTAGGATTCGCCGTGCCGCGCGAGCTTGAGGAGCCTGCGGCCTTGGATCGTGATATCGACGCCGCTGCCTGGAAGATCGAGCAAGAAAATGCATAAGAAATCCGGGATCCAAATCGCGCAAAGAGAGATCGCGATCGCACCATAGAACCTGGGAGACGCGTGGTGCCAGAATCGGAGCTGGAATCCCTTCTTCTCGTTCGTGGCATAGAGCGCGCTCACGGGCGGATGGTGAGAGACCTAAAAAAATGGACGAAGCATATTAGAGGATATTCGCGCTTCTTCTTCTCACCTGTTCTAGGAGGACATTGAGATCGCCCACCGAGGCGTGGTGTGTCTCGCCCAGGATGGGGTTGTACGGCGCCTTGCCAAAGTGGGGCTGGCGAGTGGCGGAGATGTGCCATCGCAGGGCGTGGAGGAAGCGATCCATGGGCGTGGCGGCGTCGGCGCATTGGGAGAGGATGTCCTGGGTGAAGCAGTAGACCATCTCGCCGTAGAGCTGGAGCTGCGACTTGGGGAAATTGAGGTGGACGGGCACCTGGAAGCGCGAGAGGTCGGCGCCCATGCCCTTGAACAGATCCAGGTAGCGCCCGATCCCGCCAATCCTCGACGTCGCCGACTTGGCATCGTCCCCGCCGGGCGACGAATCCGACGCCTCCAGCTGCAGTGGCGGCGTGAGAACCGGCATTCTCGGGCGTGGGCGATCTTCGGCGGCAGGGGCTGGATCGTGATCGGTGGCTTGCTGGAAGAATCCCAGGAGGCCCATGCTACTGCACAGCTCCAGCGACATCCGTGCGCGGGATGGGATAACGTTTCCGCGCACGAGCTATAGAGCTTGCAAAGGAAGAAAGATCGATTTCAAACGATCAATCGCGGGCGAGAGAGAGGAAGAGAAGCAATACCGGGATAGCTGGAATTCTGTGGGAATTTATCCTCAGGGCGACCCAGAGGTCCAAGAGACCTGATATAAAAACAGGGAGAGAGAGAGAGAGAGAGAGAGAGAGAGAGAGAGAGAGAGAGAGAGAGGCAAACAAGGGAAGGCGACAATAGGGCCAATTTGCGGTCACAAGCAAAGACGAGAACCCTCGATCGCGATCAATTTGATCACGGTGTTCCTGGCGATGCCAATCAAGTGGCTATCCAAGTTACCGCGTTACTGCCAGCGTGGCTGTCCAGCGCGGAATTCCGGCGCTACGTGGCGCGAGCTGCGCCCGTCACAAGTGGCACTTTTAGGGCTCTTTTGGCGCTTTCTTCTTCCTCTTTCTGCGCTTTCTTCTTTTACATGGAGCTCGCATGAACAGATCCTCTGCTTGATCGTATTGGGTTTTCTGGTGGGCATGTGAGCGCTGCGATTGCGAGAATTTTTTCCTCTGATCGATCGATCTGGGCGATTGCGATCGGATGTTTATTCTAGAGAGTCACGAAGAACAGGGGCTGTACAGTGTTTTTCTAGAGGCGTAGCGCTAGCTATCGCACTTTGACTATAACGTCAGGCACCTCGACATCGTTGCCGTCGGCGTCTGTACAAGAGACTGAGAAGACGAGCTTGGTTTCCGTGGGTGGCACGGCCACCTTGCCGACGCTTGTCACCAGATCCAAGAGCGTCACTGGAAACCTGTCCTGGAGCTTCTTCCGCGGCAGAAACTCCGCGTAGAGCAGGCTTTTGCCGTAAGAAACCATTGTGATCTGGAAACGCACGAAAGAGAAGACAAACGTGAGACGAGAGCGGGCGGCAGGGAACAGTGGTGGCTTACTTCGAGGCCCTGCTGTTGCTTGAAGTTGAGCAGGAAGCTTTCCAGGGGCATCCCCACGCAATCCATCTCGAACTTGTCCCACAGTGTCCAGTTGAGTAGGCCACCTTGCGATCGTGCAACCTGGAAACGTAAGCAAAGTCGTGAGCACGCAAGTTGGCTAGCTAGGAAATGCGTAGAGTACCGTATGCTCGAATGCTTTCATAGGTTGAGCGAAGCAAAAGAGTGGAACTGCCAAGTTGAAGTAGGAGTGCCTATAGTCACTCAGCGGCTTTTGCAGCAAGAGCTTGTAGAGCTCGAGACAGATCAAACCACCCACAACTGATGTGGACGTGATTATTGCAGGGATAATGCCGCCCCCTATCAATCTCGCCTGCAAAAAAAAGTATACTTTTCTGATGAACAAAGAAGAAAAATGTACGAAAACCGACCTGTAACTTGGTACTTAACGGGATACCGTAGTTGTGTGCTCTTAGATTTGCAGCAGCTGCAATGAAATCGGCATGGAAGTTGTGTTCGTCATCTTTCTCAAACTCTAACGGTGTGAGGCGATAACCCTGTAGAGAAAACAAGTGAGTGTCAGACGCAAAAGAGAAGTTTTGATTACCACAAGACTAGGAGGCGTTGGGAGCTCTTGAAGGATGGCTTCGCAAGCAGCGGTAGCATCACTGTCATCTTGACCCCTGCGTTGAGGATTCCGAACCTCACTGTCACTAACAGCAATTTTGATTCCTTCCTAATAGTTTCAAGTGTAAATGTGAATACACAAGAAAGAGCAGGAGATTAAGCGAGGTTTACCTTGGGCTGGAAGTGCGGAACAGCAACTCTTTGTACGATATCCACAAAGAGCGAATGATCACGGCAACCCTTCAGGCCATATACGGTGGCCTGTAGATTCGCGGCCGCGATAATAAAATCCATGTGTAGGGGGTCCGAAGGATGGAAAGCCAAGGGCGTTGGGATTCGCTTCGTGCCACTCCAAAAAGGAGTGCCCGCTGAAGTTGTCATTCCAGCCGGGAAGTTATACAGCAGCTGCATGCAAAGTCTCCAAGTTAAAAGGAAAGAAAAACAAAGAAGTTTACGGACAATACCTGCTTGATATTGTTGGTGAAAAGCTCTTCAAACTGAAGACGAGCCCATTGCACACAAGCATCAAAGCTGCAAACAAACATGTCAATCCATGGCGCACGAAGAACTCGGAAAGCGAGTACCTCAATGGTCTTTGTAGCACGAGAGCGTCCCTCAGAGTTTCGAGGATGGGAAGCCTCGTCGATGCAGGTGATTTCCGCATAGAGTCCTGAAAATCTCTCTTTGAAAGGTATGAGTTCACATCCACCGGCCGCTGTTTGAACAGCGCTTCAAAAGTTTCCACGGCCCACTTAAGCGTATGCTCAGGTGCATACGGGAAGTTTTTCAAGGTACAGATTGGGAACTCTCTGTGCTCTGGTGGATCTCGAGTGGACGCATACATCTCCGACTGGAAAGGCACAAAGACCTGCGCATAACAGTGTCTGTAAAATAACAATAGGCCTTAAGCTGTTTGTTCGACTGTATTACCTGAACGCTACCTTTGGCTCCATGCTTTCCCCCGTCAATCAGAGGCCTTCTATAGTTTACGCAACGCATGTCAATGTACAGCCTCGACGTAGAATTGTCCACAGCAGATATCACTCCTGCATGACACCGACTTTTCACGTTAGTAGAAACGATAAACCAAAGTATATAACTAGCTCACCAGTCATCGACTCAAAGAACGAAGTGTCAAAAAGGCTCTCTGATGAAGCATCAAACTTTTCTTGTAGTGCGTGAATCTGAGCAGCAGGATTTATCCTTCGTAAAGCTCTTGCTGCTGTCGGAGTTTTGGGTCTGTCTAAGTCGTCTATATGGTACAAAGCTTGATCTACTAGATTTGCCTTGGACACAGAATCCATGTCCGTCATAACAATGCGCCCACTAGTTCCACAACCCACACCCATCAAAACAAGATTTTTCAAAACCTCGGAGCCTATTCCTCCAGCTCCCACAACCAGCCACTGAAACAGAAAAAACAAAAAACACAAGGACAGAGCATGTCAGCCAAATGCAAAGGACAAAACGGTCTATACAGCAAACCTGCGAAGAGCTAAGCTTTTGCTGAAACTCTCGGCCAAAGAGCGCCGCCTGGGAATCATACCGTGATCCCAGCGGGGTGCGTTCTTCCAAAGACGAAGACTTAAGCGGCAAACACTCCGTTGCATCAAAGTAAAACCACTGATGCACTGGCATAAAAACCTTGGACAAAGCCTGCAAAAAGGAACGGAAATCAGCAACCAACTTTGTCGGAAACTGGAACCAAACCTTGATGGCTTCCTGTGCAGCTATGCCTCCAGTGATGGCCACGATGGGACAAATCTCCACAGAACCTCCCTGTGCTACCAGCTTCACTAGTTCCTCGTCCAGCCCGGACGTCCCATCTCTTCTTCCTGCACCTGAATCCGATGAGCAAGCTTCCTCGTTCGCGCTACTAGAGCTGTCGGCATCTCTCTTTCCCGTGGCCGAGGAGGAAGTCACACCAGACTTGGAACGATCCAAGTCGGGAGTTTTGCACGAAAAATCTCCATTCTCTTGCAGCGAGCCGCCGGGGGAAGCCCGAAGCCACATTTCTCTAGCCAGCTTCACCACCTCCTCGGCATCAGCATCCTCGAGAGTTGAGCCAGCTCCCGTAGAAGACAACCCGTGCTGCCTCTCGTACTCGTCCGCGGCTTGGAACGCAATGTGGAGGCATGGTGTCCGGCCTGCCTTTGCCGGATCGCTGATGCAAAACTCCGGCGAGTTGATGGACTTGTCCATCGGAAGAAAGCTCATCTTCTTCACAGGCCTCTTCTTGTGGAAGTATCCCCCGGACACATACCTGTTGAATCCCCGAGTATCCTCCGGGATGGTGAAGGAGCAAGAGCCCGTGACCGTGACTGGATACGAAGCCCTGTGGTTGAGCTCCTCCATCCCAGAGATCCCACTAAAAACCACCTCGTCCCCGTCTTCCAGGCCGTGCCTTTGCTCCTCCACCACTGTGACAGTCGCTGGAGAGTCCTGCGTAATGCCCTCGACCAGCACGGGCGAAACAGGCTCGCCGGTCTCGTCCAGCACGGAGAAACACTCTCCCAGGTCAACGAAGACGAAGGAGAAGACCCCCCGAGAGATGGCGGCGACGAGCATCACCCCGGCCTCTCGGCACATCCGGTTGACGTGAGCGATGTAGGGGAGAGTCCCCATGGTGACGACAAGGAGCTGGAAGTCCTTGAGCGAGCTCTCCAGCGCGGCCTCGGAGATGGCTATGGCGTCCACGCAAGGGCTGAGCTCTCGCAGAGTCCTGGCCGTGGCCACTGCTCTGTTCGACCCGACATCGCCCTCTTTGAGCAGCATCTGGCATCCCAAATCCTCCACGCACACCGTGCCTTCGTCCACCAATCCCACGCTGGCGACGCCCGAGAGCGCCAGGTTCTTGGCGACCTCGGCGCCCATGCCGCGGCAGCCCAGCACCAAAACTCTGCTGCTCGACAGCCACTCCACGGCCTTCCTGCCAATGCTGTGCATCAATCGCGAGTAGAGTACCTCGTCCATGGTGTCCGACACCGTCGACGCCGGGCGGCCGACCCCGACGCGATCCAATTCCATGGTCACCATCGCCGTGCTCTCCTCCAAACCCTAAATCCTCCTCTGCCCTAAATCAGTTACCTTTAAGAACTTTTAACCATAAACCTCTAGGTTTTAAGTCTTGGTAATTAAAATATCCGTTATATTAATATTATTCTTATTTTATTTATTATTACTTTTATTTTTTATAATAAGAAAACTTTTTTTTTTTTTGCCTTTTTATGTGTTTAACCTCATTTTAATTTTCCGAAGTTTCTGCGTTTTTAGTGTTTAAATGTTTGTGAACCTCTTCTAAATTTAAGCCTCTTAAAATCTTCCTGCTTTCTCTCTTCGAAGAATGCTGCTCCGGCGATGGCGCTTGCTCGTCGCTGTGGCAACTCTCGCGATTGGAATGGTGATATGGACCTCGACACTGTCTCCAAAGAGGCCACTCGTCATGCTCAAGGTGAGATAGCTCCGCCTTGTTTGATCGATCGATTGATCCCAGCTTTGCTCGTATCATAGAGCATCAAGATCAACTACTGGAATGTTTCCATGGGCCACGACTCGCGAGGGCTGCCAACCAGCCTCCTCGCCTCCAAATCCACAGTGGTGCTCAAGATCACAAATGGCGACGATTTCTGGGGCTACAGCATCAAAGGCCTCATGACAATGAACATCTTTCTCCGCGAGATCTCCTCCACAACCGTAAGAATCTCTCCAAAAGTCCCGCAAACTTTTTGATTCTCTCTCTCTCTCTCTCGCTCCAGATCGGTCAATTCTACGAGCCGCGCAAGACCACCACCGAAGTGACCGTGGAGCTGCGATCGAGCTCCACCCCACTCTATGGAGCGTCGCCCAGCGTCGCTTACGGCGATGGCGATGAATTCTACATCTTCTTCGAGGCGGCATTGCAAACCGAGGCTGGATTCTTGCCCTTCATGTACAAGTACACATTCACGGACATTGTCACTTGTACGCTCACTGGCACAAGCGCCGGCCCTAATCGCAACCTCGCCATCGTTTCCACTGGCCATTCTTGCCCACGCCTGGACGAATAGAAGAGAGTTTTACCTTCTAGCAAGAGCTTGTCTGTCCTGCCAAATATTATAGGGCTTTGTGGCAAGTGCGCGAATCGATCGCGATCGATAGGTTTGCTTGATTGATGCGAGCATTGGATCGGAGCGAGCATGGAGTCGAGCGATCTCCGCCAGCGCCTCCTTCCAGGCGATGAGGTACGGCGCAAGAATCTCAATCACAGCGCAGGGGAATCGATCACGCCGTATGCCTCGGCCGGATTGGCGAGCCGGGCTTTCTTCCTGTGGCTCAATCCCGTGCTGGCGCTGGGCTACAAGGCGCCGCTGGAGCCGGCCGACATTCCAGCGCTCGCGCCGGAGGATGGATCGCGGGAGGCGTGCAATCAGCTCTCCAGGGCGTGGGATTTCGAGCGGCGGCGGCGAGGGATCGACGGCGCGTCGCTCTCCAGCGCGCTTGCGCGGTGCTACTGGAAGGAGATGGCGGCGGCCGGGGTCTTCGCCTTTCTCAAGTCGGTGACGCTCTCGGTCGGGCCGCTGGTTCTCAACTCCTTCATCGCTTTCGCCAATGGGAGAGTCCTCTTCAAAGGCGAAGGCTACGTCCTGGTGGCGGCCTTGTTCCTCGCCAAGATGGTCGAGTCCATCTCCCAGCGGCACTGGTACTTTGCGAGCCGGCGAGTGGGGATGCGAGCTCGCGCCGCGCTGATTGGAGCCATCTACGAGAAGGAGCTCAAGCTCTCCAACCTGGGAAGACAGTCCCACGCCGCTGGAGAGATCGTCAACTACATGGCGGTGGACGCCTACCGCGTCGGCGAGTTCCCTTACTGGTTCCATATGGCCTGGACGGTTCCACTGCAGATCTTCATCGCCATGGGGATCATCTATTTCTCGGTGGGACTGGCTACGTTCGCGGGGCTGGCAGTCATCTTTCTTACGATGTTCTTGAACGGGCCGGTGGTGAGGATACAGCAAAAGTGTCAGGCCATGCTCATGGCTGCGCAAGACGAGCGGCTGCGAGCAACGTCGGAGGCTCTCAGGAACATGAAGATTCTCAAGCTGCAAGCTTGGGAGGACAAGTTCATGGCCGCGATCCAGAACCTCCGAGACGCTGAGTTCCAGTGGATACGAGGAGTGCAGTACCGGAGGACTCTAAACTCCATATTCTTCTGGGTGTCGCCGATCCTGGTCACGACTTCCACCTTCGTGGCGGCGTACTTACTCGGGATTCCTCTGTCTGCCAGCAATGTGTTCACGGCTCTCGCGACGCTGCGGATTATCCAGGAGAGCATACGCCTCGTTCCGGACGTGATCTCCGCCTTTGTCAACGTGAGGGTGTCACTAGCTCGCATTTCTCGCTTTCTTGGCGAGGACGAGCTAGACCCCAGCATAGTCTCGAGATCGTCCTCCCGTGACAACGAGGTTGCAGTTCGCATTGAACACGCGGATTTCGACTGGGACAGTGATGAGCTTATTCCCACTCTCAAGGACATTACCTTGACTGTCAAGCGTGGAGAGAAGCTGGCGGTTTGCGGAGAAGTTGGATCCGGGAAGTCTACTCTTTTGCATGCAATTCTTGGGGAACTTCCCAAGCTTCGTGGAACGGTACATATGCTCGCAGTGTTCTTCCAGCTCTTCATTTATTTCTTTTTGCCTTTCAGATTCACGTGTCTGGAAGTGTTGCTTATGTCGCTCAGTCAGCGTGGATCCAGAGCGGAACGATTCGAGACAATATACTCTTTGGTCTTCCACTTGAAAACGACCGGTATATCATGACGCTCAGAGCTTGCGCTCTAGATAAGGATCTCGAGAACTTACAGTTTGGGGACCTCACGGAGATTGGCGAGAGGGGCTTGAACGTGAGCGGAGGCCAAAAGCAACGGATACAGCTTGCTCGCGCTATTTACCAGGATGCGGATGTTTACCTCTTGGACGATCCCTTCAGTGCAGTGGACGCTCAGACAGGAGCTCTACTTCTTAAGGTGATTTGGATCGTGCTGCTCTAACTGTATCTTTTAATATATTTGTGCAGAACTGCATATTAGGGGCTTTGTCGGCAAAGACAATCATCCTTGTCACCCACCAAGTCGACTTTCTGCCAATATTTGATTCCATTTTGGTACGATTTTGTTCTTGATATTTTATTCCTGCTCGTTTTCTCATCTCTCTCTGCAGTTGCTGCACGACGGCGAGATACACAGCTTCGGAAAGTATGAAGATTTATTAAAAGAAAGCGAGCTCTTCCAAGACCTTGTTGGTGCCCACAAGGATGTCATGGGAACTCGAGCCCAGGGGCCCGAGAAACGGGTGCTGGACAGAAGGCTGAGCAGCAAAAATTCTCAAAAGAGGAAACACGACCAAGAACAAGTGGCAGACAGAATAAAAGGCGACCAACTGATCAAACTGGAAGAAGTTGAGCGTGGAGACACTGGAATGAGGCCGTATATCTATTATCTCGGCCAGGCCAACGGGTTTTTGTACATCGGGTTGGCGGTGCTAGTTTATCTCGTCTTCACTGGGGGGCAGCTTTCGTCAAACTGGTGGATGGCATCACATGTTGGAAATCCAAACGTCTCAGCTGGTCGATTGGTCGGAATATATGCAGCCATTGGACTCAGCACAGTGCCGTTTGTCAACCTGAGATCTCTTTTTACTGTCACCATGGGACTAGAGGCTTCAAAATCCTTCTTCTCGGAGCTCACAGCCTCCCTGTTTCGCGCTCCAATGTCGTTCTTCGATAGCACTCCAACGGGGCGAATACTCAGCCGGGTATGCTTGATTGTTTTTGTCGTCGTCAATTGTTCTCACACCTTTTTTGTTGTATTGGCAGCTATCTGTGGATTTGAGTATTCTCGATGTCGACATTCCTTTCAGCATGCAGATTGCTATGTCTGCAACTCTAAATGCCTATAGCAGCCTGGCGGTCACAGCAGCGGTCACTTGGCAGATTTTGATCGTGGTCATCCCCGTAATATATATCAGCAGGAGACTCCAGGTAACAAACTATTCCATTGTTTCTTGTATTTACTCTAGATGCAGCTCTACTACTTGGCTTCGGCTAGAGACTTGATGAGAATTCACGGTACAACGAAATCGCCACTAGCCAGCTACTTGCAAGAGACTATCGCAGGTGCTTCGACGATACGATCTTATTGTAAGGAAAAGCTTTTTATGGAGAAGATGCTACAACTTGTGGATGACAATTCAGGACCTGCATTCTATAGCAACGCAGCCAATGAATGGCTGATCCAGCGCCTAGAGACACTCTGGTCATTAATCGTGTGCTGCTCGGCTCTTGTAATGGTGATACTTCCCTCTGGTCAAATTTCAGCAGGTATAGTTTTGCCATTTCTGGAGGACTACCTGCTAATAGCAATTTTTGTAACAGGATTTGCTGGTCTGGCGATTTCATATGGTCTGTCCTTGAACGTTGCACAGGTGATAAGTGTGCAAAATCAGTGTAATCTGGCCAATTTTATCGTATCTGTGGAGCGTATCAAGCAGTACCTGCATCTTCCACGTGAAGAACCTCAGACAAACATTCTAAATGAGCCTCCTGCGAGCTGGCCAGACTGCGGTAAAATTGAGCTTCAAAATCTTCAGGTAGAACAAAAGAAAAGCATCCGACTATTTTGTATTGATGAACGTTCGTTTTCTTTTCATTATCTGCAGATTAGATATGTGCCAGGATCTCCACTAGTTCTAAAAGGGATTTCCTGCACATTTGAGGGTGGTCAAAGGGTCGGCATTGTCGGGCGAACAGGGAGTGGCAAAACCACTCTAATCAGCGCTTTGTTTCGTCTAGTTGAACCAGCAGGAGGGACAATAGTTATCGATGGTGTTGACATAACCAAAGTTCCACTTAAAGTTCTTCGTTCCAGGCTCAGTATAATCCCTCAAGAGCCAACATTATTTCGTGGTACAGTCCGTTTTAATGTGGATCCATTGGAGGAGCATCCGGACACCTTGATTTGGGAGGTAAAATAATTCCGTATGGTTCTTTGTCCTCCTCTAAATCATTATTCGTCACGTAGGTGCTTGAAAAATGCCACCTTCGCGAGAGCATAAAAGAGAAGCCAGGAAAGCTCAGCTCATTGGGTAAGCTCTGATCAAACTCTCAATTTCGTTATGGAAATGACGTTCATCTTTGCAGTTGGAGACGATGGTGAAAACTGGAGCGTCGGGCAGCGCCAATTGTTCTGTTTAGCTCGAGCGCTACTTAAAAAGAGCCGCATCCTCGTCTTGGATGAAGCGACAGCTTCCATTGACAACGCTACCGATGCCATCCTTCAAAAACTTCTAAGAGAGGAGTTTTCGGATTGCACCGTCATAACTGTAGCTCACAGGATTCCCACGGTCATTGACAGTGACATGGTCTTGGCTCTGAGAGATGGTAAGCTTGTGAACCTTGTTTGTTGTCCAGCCAACCTTGCTCCTTTGGTTGGCAGGTATTGTAGCTGAGTTCGACGTGCCGGAGAAGCTCCTGAATGATCGAACCTCGCTCTTTGCAAAGCTTGTGGCCGAGTACTGGTCTAGCGCTCAGCAAAATCACTAAGGTTGATCAATTATGAGAATAAGATGCACTGTTACTAAGGGTACATATTTTGCAATTGGGGCTTTCTGTTCTTCAGCTCGAAATGCCGCTCAAGTACGTTTCTGTGATAGGTGAGGAAATGCCCATATCTTCTCTCTTCCAACTAAGGCCTTTCACAGGCACTGGCGCCTCCCTAGAATGCCAAGAAATTGCTCGGCAGTTTAGACTACAGTATGTTTGCTCGAAGGATCTCATCGATTCTGCGGGGTCTGTTCTAGAATCATCGTTTACAATTTCAACATTTGTAGCTCTTGTGCCTTTCCAGGACAACTGCAGCTGAATCAAAAGTCGATTTTCTTGCAAATGCGATGAACAAGAGCGGGTCGAAAAACTTTGTGATTGAGGACTTCCCCGGTACTCTCCAAGATTACCTCGTGTTTGAGCAAAAGGTTCGCAAAGCATGTTTTTATCATCTTTTTCGTTTCTCACTTCTTTGCTAACAGACTGGATTGATTCCCGAATTCGTGCTCTGCTTGGTAAGTTCTCTAGTAGTACGTGCTTTAGTAATCAGCTTTTACAGGAGGTTCCAGGGCAGCAAAATGGTTGTGAACCAACGCTTCTGCAGCATTACGAGAGTAATGGACTGCTCAGAAAAGTATTCCTTTTCTTTGGTTTTTCCATAGATCTTACTATGTTTGTTCTAGATCAATCCTTCAAATTTCCATGCGGAGTTAAAAAAGGTTATGTTCGCTCCACTTCTTCAGGTTCGTTACTCTTTTTCATATTCTAACAAAGGTGCTGACCTCTCGTAATCGTGTGTAGAATGAACTCCTTGAGCTCTCCGAGGAGCTATTGCGAGCCATTGACGACGGGGACTATGGAACGTATGAGAAACTTTGTGACACTGGATTGACAGCATTCGAACCAGAAGCACAAGGCATGGTTTTTGTTAAATCTTTCTTCTTGCTCGCGGACTAAGTAGATCCAAACAGGGCAATTGGTGGAGGGACTCCCATTCCACAAGTTCTACTTCGACATGAGACAATCAGGGAACTTTTCGCAAAGAGTCTCCACGATTGCGGCTCCCAAAGTTATGCTCCTGTCGGGCGACGTTGCTCTCGTGACGTACACGAGGCTCATGCAAGCCATTGGCACACCACTGGCTGGGTATGTGGATGCATACAACGAGACTCGCCTGTGGAAGCTGAGCAAAACCAAGGCAGATGAATGGGCATGGAAGCATATACATTTCCACCGCTCAAGGTGTCCTACAAATGCAGAGTTTTACAAGGTTAGCATGCAGCAAACACTGCTTTAGTTCTTATCTCTCAACGCTACTCGTCGCGCAGGTCAATCGCTAAACTCGCCGTTCGAATCAAAAAGCTTAAATGGTAAGGTATTGCTTAGAGTAAAGAGCCTTTAAAATTAAACATAAGAGCTTTAAAGCTCTAAATAATGCAGGATGCAAAAGATTCCGCGCACAATCTCCCCATCGCAAGACTGAAAAGCATGCAACATTTCAGATTATAGCAGCCAGGGCCACTCAAGAAGCCCTATAGAATTTTTTTGTTTTCCTTAGCATGATTTAGTATTTGGAAGTGATGACTATATTGGATGGTCCTAATGATGGAAGTGGTTGTAATTCTTCGGATACTACTTTATCCATCACGAATAGCATCAATACAGTAATCACTTCGAAGCTTTTAAAAATAGGATCTACATATTTTGTCTTGGTAATGGGAGATTTCACTTCCTGAACATAGTCGCTTCTATATATCAGGTGAAGCAGGATCTAACGTCCACATCTTGATTGATTTCATTTGCTGTTAAATCCATCCATTGTTTGAATTTCTTTTCCACAAGTACAAATGGATACTGATGAGAACGATTCTGGGCAAGTGTGGCGATCCGGCGCCAGGAATCGCCTAAAATCCATCGTGAGGCTCTTTGGGTATCGAGGTTTCTTCATTTGAATCCTTGGAATCTTTCGGTCGTTTCTTACAAGCGCCAAGTCTCTAGGAACCTTACAAAGTTCCGCCAGATTTGCGATGCAGTCTGGGAATGTGTGCAGCAGGCATGCCATCGCTCGCTGCCAGAGTTTGAAGGCAATCCACCAGCGTCAGGAAAGATGAACCTTGATCTCGGCCAACTCTTCCTTCCACTCTATGGCGCAAAAGATATCGGGCCTCCTTGGGTACCAAGCCACGTTGGGGTTGACTTAGCACTACGGGGGCCAAGGTTTTCAGCGTACTTGGCACAACGCCCACATTTTCAGGATGACTAGGATGGTTGGTTGTCAACGTGGCCAATTCGAATTACCCCGCGAGACCCTGCCAGGAACTAGAAACCTTTGTTGGTCTACAGGAAAACGTTGCGGATGGCATTCTCTCTGGGGATATACTTTTTCTTCGCTCTCGTTTTGCTCATGGTCTGGTGGGAGAACTTGGCGCTGCGGCGATTCGTCACAGGCGCTAACGGCCTCTTGGTTAAGACGAGCTGTGTGACCATAGGTATGGCTTCTTTCTCCTGCTTCATGTTATTTCGAGGTTGAACTTTTTGGACAGGGACCTTGCGCCTCAGCAAGGGGACAAGGTGAAAAGAACACACCAGTTCGTGCTTGATTATCAATGAGCAGAAAACAAGTGTGTAACTCGAGAGAGAAAACTCACGTCTCCTCATGGTGTTTCTTCTCCCGCACACCCAGTTCAACACATGGGAAATGAAAACTCCGCATGCAATCGAAATGAGTTGTTTTGAGTAAATTGATCTCTTAACCTATAGAGCATGGCGAAAAGAATCATTGGTCGAAAATTTGCGGGGCTTTGTCCATACGTGTTTTCCTGTTCTTCACTCATTTTATGTTTTTTTGAAATAAATTATTCTTGTATTACTGATATGACGGCTGCTGGTCTTTGTTTGTCAGGATTCAAATCAATGCTCTTGAGCATTTACAGTTTACGAGTGGACAAGAAAAAGAAACGACACGAAGGAAACCACGCAGCACTCCCACCAACAGTGTCTAGGACTTAGTCTCTCCCCAGAGACCTTTCCATGGCGGCCGAAGATAAGACTCATGTTCTTGTGCTTCCATACCCTGCACAGGGCCATCTCCCTCCGCTTCTGCATCTGTCAAAGGTACTGGCTGCAAATGGGATACGAGTTACCATTTTCAACATCGAAAGCATCCACAAACAGCTGCTGAAAAGCTGGGATCCATCATCAGCTGGGAAACGCATCCACTTTGAGGCTCTCCCATTTCCAGTAGATATTCCCTTCGGGTATGATGCTTCCGTGCAAGAAAAAAGAGTAGAATTTCATCAACTTCTGATGTCAAAGTTGAGAGACGAATTTGAGGCACTGGTACCAAGACTAGAGCCAGCACCTTCTTGCATACTTGCTGATGAATCTCTTTTCTGGAGTAAACCAATTGCTAAGAAGTTTGGGCTTCCTTCAGTGAGCTATTTCCCTGGCAACGCTGCTTGGAGTTCTATCAGCCATCATCTGTGTCTGCTCGCCTCCAAAGGAGTTTTCCCTCTTAGAGGTACTAAACCTTCCATCTGTGAAGCACCTGAGTTAGCGCCTTTCGATTTTTGCAGATCCAGAGTGCGTGATCGACTATGTGCCTGGCCTTCCCCCTACAAAGTTGGAGGACTTTCCTGAATATCTGCACGATATGGAGAAGGAAACATTAGAAGCCTGGGCGAAGCACCCCGGTAAGATGAAAGATGCAACATGGGTGCTGGTCAATTCGTTTTACGAGCTAGAGCCCCACGCTTTCGATGTTATGAAGCAGACAATAGGACCTCGGTACGTACCTATAGGTCCATTGTTTCCGTTAACTTCAACAGGGTCGGGGGAAATCAAAACAAGCCTTCGACATGAAGAACATGGATGCTTAGAGTGGCTACAGACACAAGCGGCAGGATCAATCCTATACATCTCCTTTGGAAGTTGCTCCTCATTGTCTGAGGCTCAGTTTGAAGAATTTATGGAGGGCCTGGCTGCAAGCAAGCAACAATTCTTATGGGTGCTGAGGCCGGACACAGTCCTGAATGGTAGATGCGACTTGTACCAGAAATGCAGAGAACTCACAAAAGATCAGGGCTGCTTTGTTGCATGGGCGCCTCAGCTCAAGGTCCTGGCTCATCCCTCAATCGGAGGCTTTCTGACGCATTGCGGATGGAATTCTACTTTCGAGAGCATTTGCAACGGTGTACCAATGCTCGGTTGGCCCCGACACAGCGATCAAAGCCTCAACTGCAAACTCATGTCCGAGGACTGGAAGATCGGAATGAGACTCGGCGCCTTCAATAAATTTCTCAAGAGGGCAGAGATTGCAGAGAAGCTGAGCGACTTCATGGACAAGGAGAAGATCCTAGAATTCAGGATGAATGTAAAGAAGCTGGAGAATGCAGCCAGAGAGGCCGCAGCCCCCGGAGGATCCTCGTACGTCAACTTGGAGTCATTCTTTCGAGAGATGCGTGGCGCCATCTAAAATCCTATTACGTTCTGAGAAGTCTGAAGGAAAACCATAAGAGACATGGTGGAACCTTGCATCTGGCTGGGCTTCCTTTCATTGGGGCGAATCTAGATACAAGGCCATTAATCTGCTTTGATGAAGTCATTGGACGAGGCTTTCCAGGTTACAGTGCTACAGTATTGTCGGTCTCACAACGTCAACGTGAGAGAAGCTGTTGGAGTGGCCTCCTGAAAGCGAACAAGCAGCTATTCAATTCAGTAACTACATGCAAAGATGGAGGATGACGTAAACGATCTGGATCAAGTGGTTGCTGGGAGCACATGTGGCAAAACACAAACCACCGGATTTGTCAACCTGTAGAGCCGACTGGCTGAATGCATTAGCAACTTGCCATCCCTGCGCCAGGGCCTCTCAACCTCTTTCATGGGTTGCTTTGGTTAGGCAGTACTCCGAAGGAGCCATAGGCTGGGCCTACTTTTGATACCTTTGGCCGTCGACTATCTGACTTTGTCACACCTGCTCATGCTAGAGAACCATCTTTGAAGAAGTCTCAAATGTGGCGGCTGCGTGATGAAGGACTCTTAGGAAGGATGGACGTCCACAACCACAAATTCCAGTGCAAACTATGACATGAGTCGTTTCTGTAACGTGTGAGTGTAAGTCTTCATCTGCAGAAAGCTGGAGGGACTCTGAAAAGGAGCAGAAGGACCAGGTGAAAAAGCATAAACAGCCATACCAGGAAAAGAAGAAGATAGAGGCTATATCAACATGAAAATGTAATGCTAAGAATCAATATGGAATAATAAGATCTTTGTTTAGAGAAATTTTATAAAAATTTCAATAAAAAATTATGTATTAGCATAATACTTAGATTTCAAAATTGAAAGAACTTAATTTAAAATTGCATAATGAAATTTTTGCCAGAATTTTTTTTGTCAAATTTATATAACATAGACACCTTGAGACCCTAAGCTCATGCACCTGGAGCTTGGGCTTCCAAAGCTCAAGGACCCTGAGTAGGCACCTAGCCCTAAACTCAAGTTTAAGAATTGGGACTTAATTGATTCATGCTTCAATCACCATGTATACATGCCCCTAACCATGACTAAAACTAAGAGAAATTGGATTACTGGATTAGTCAACTAGGCATATGAACTTGAGCACCTGGACATCCAAAATGCTAGACATCCAAAAATTCTCATTCATATTCAAAAGGTTGGATATCTCTAAAAGGTTGGATGAGGATGAGTTAACATTGGGTAGAATCTCTTACATTTACCCCTTCTGGATAAACTGATCTGCAAGTGAATGGCATATGCTTAGTATATATATAAATTTCCAGCTAGCAAGAGTCTTCTTGACATAAACATTAATTATTGTATAATAGCTAAATTGCCATAATGGATCATAATGGTTTACATTTTGATAATAGTTTACATTATGATTCAATCTTGCAATCCTTTTGTAGTGGTTCTATAATATTTTTATATTCAAACTTCCTAAAAACTTCTAACATCTTCTTAATGGATATGGATAAATGAAATTGACTATGTCAAATAGTCATTCCCCAATGGAAGGAAAGTTTCTATAACAATTAAGAAAATTGGAAATTTTCCATAATATGGGATAATTAGAAAATTTTAATTTTCCATTAGGAAAGTTTCTTGCTAGATCAAAATTTCTTCTAACAATTCTATTAATAGGAAAGGAAACCACAATAAACTTTTTGTTAAAAACATTTTATTCTAACTATATGTTTTATTTTTCTTTTGATGAACTCCCACTAAAGACATTTACTTTCTGATAAATAAATATATTCTAGATAAAAGAAGCCTCTTGATTAGTTAACTTAAATTTTTTTTTATATTAGGAAAAATTCATTTTTTCTTTAATACCAGAAGAAATTCTTTATACAGATTAAAGGTTTTTTAGGAAAAAGTTCGCTAATATAGGATATTTTTCTTTAAACTTCTTTAGATTTTTGGTGATAGGAAAAAATATATTATTTGTATGGACCATAAAACCTTAAAATTTAAAAAATAAATTGTTGATATCTTTTGTTTTTGCAATTTGCAAGTTGGTTTGTGATTGATTTTACCTACTTTTTATTAGTAAGCAAAACTGTTTCACATTGATAAATAGTACAAAAAAATATTAAATTTTTTATAAATCTTAGAACTCAACTATTATTTATACATTTAAATTGCTAATTTGTCATAACCCCATAAGCAATAATTTCATGAACAACATGAGTTATAAATACTATATGGTGAGGAACGGATGTTCCAAAGATTTACTTATGGTATTGGCACATCGTACTAGAGAAAGACAAAAAAATGTAAATCTTGTGAATGTTTATTTAATTTAACATATGTTATTGTAGGTTAAAAAATATTTTAATATAGAGTTCAAAAACTTCAATTTAATAAAGGAGGTTAAAAAATTCATGCAAAAGTTAAAGTAATCGAATTTAATAAAATTATTGTATCATCTAAAGTCTCAACCCCTACTTTAACATTTATTTTAACCATATCAACTTTTTCACTTAAAAAAGTTATAATGACAGATACTTTTTATCAGTGCATCACCAACATATAAAGAAGAAAAATAAAAGTACATAGTTTTAATATGAACTTCAGCTAATAAAAAGCATTATACATGTTTTTTTGCAATCTTTTTTTTATTCTGTTAATACATAAGTTATATAGTTTTTTAGTGTCTAATTATTAAGCAACAATACACTCAATAGTGAAATCCAAATGTACTCAAAATGATTTGTTTTTTATGGTTATAATATAAATATTTTGATGGCTAATATAACATTTTTATATGCTTAATTGCTCAGCTTTAATTAATTGTTATTGCCTCATATATTTTTTGTTGACCATATTTAAAAGTTGCTTTTTGTTTTGAAAATAGTGGTTCTTATGTATAAATATTCATAGTTAACCTCCTTCTTATAGACAACTTCAATATAGATTTTTTTCATGAATGCTAAAATCATTTTGAAGCTTGTGGGGTGTTTATTATACACCTATAATGTCATAATAGAGGTAAAAAAAATTTAGAAGGAAAAAATATTTCTACATGGATGTAAAGATAATAAACTTTGATTTTACCACTTTTTTTTCCTAGATTGGAAAAGAACTTTTATGTGATAGGCTTATATATTCCTCAAATTTATTATTATCAATTAAATAGTAGACATCTTTTGCAATCTTTTTTGTTCTACCTTAACATTTTTTTCAATGAATATAATCTCTTTTGTGTTACTCTAACTTTTTTATATTTTATTATTGAATTATCTTTTTTATGTCTCTCGAACAATCTTGAGTACACTTAAAATATATAGAATCTTTATATCTAACAAGGTGGTTGACCATAGTTGATTAACAAAAAATTTAAAAAATTATTCAATCCTTTTTTTAGAAAGTATTTTACATACCTTCTCTTAAAAGAAGAAAGGAAAAATCATAAAAGTGATAACTAATAAAGCAATTTAAACATACCTTCATGTTGCAACAATCACACCCATCTCTCATTGAAATGCATAAAAGTTTTACTCATAATTAAAAACTATGTAAATGCCCATCACATACATTTATCTCCTATTAGGAAAATGTTTGCCAACTAGAGATTTTCCCTTTGTGGCTCACTTAATAACTCAATCTAATTGTTAGCACCCATCAGATCAAGTCAAATTCTGTGAGAACATGGCTGACAAACCCAACTGCCGCCTGCCAGGTTCTAAAGAACCCTCTTATCCTCAAATAACATTATGCCATGTGTTTATATAATGGTCTCACCACAACCCATTAAAGCTGTTTTGTCGCTAGTGTTCCCTCTAGAACACACTCACCAGGTTAACACCCAACTTGGGCGGAACATGCTTGCCCTACCCAGGAACTCCTTCATCAGGTGCATTCCTTCACTATATAGAGAATTTTTATATAGATGGGCATTTGATAAACATTGATACATAATTAATGTTGATTTCTTGCCATAGAGTCATTGTCGAAAGATTTAAATTGAAGAAAGTTTGCTGATGTTATGGGGACAATATGGGTCCCCTGACAAAGTTCCAGCAGTGCACCAGATTTGCAATGCTACTCCGAGAGTGTGACGAGCCAAGACAGCTCGCTTGCGGCAGGCATCTCCACGCGCAAATCCTCGATGGCGGCCTGGGCGGCGAGACATTCCTCTCCAACCTCTTGGTCCAAATGTATGGCGCCTGCGGGAGCTTGCAAGACGCGAAGCAGGTCTTCGATGGGATCCAAAGGCCAAACATCTTCTCCTACACGATCATGATCACAGCCTTGGTTCAAGCTGGCCAGAGGCGGCGCGCCTTAGAGCTGTATCACCGCGTGGATCTGGAAGGCCTCGCTCCGGACGAAGCCACTCTTGTCATCGCCATCGCTGCTTGCGAGAGCTTGTCCCAAGGCAAGGCAATCCACCAGCGTCTTCAAGCCATAGGAAAGATGAACTTGATCTCGGCCAACTCTCTCCTGGGCTTGTATGGACGGCTCGGCAGCATCGAGGGCGCGGCGTGCCTCTTCCATTCCATGCTCGAGAGAGACGCGGTTTCGTGGACTTCGCTTCTATCGGCATATGCCCAGAACGGACATAGCCGGACAGCGCTAGATCTGTACCAACAAGGCGCGAATGTGGAGGAGAACGAGGTAACGTACATTGTGTTGCTTGGAGCTTGTGGCGAGCTTGGAGATCTTGCCCGGGGAATGGAGCTCCATGCCAGGATCGTTTCGAGGATGAGCAGCTGGGTCGACTCGAGCAACGCGGTGGTGCTGGCGAATGCGATGGTGACCATGCTTGCGAGGTGTGGGAGCTTGCATCGAGCTCGAAAGTTCTTCGATCGAATCGCAGCGGCCAAGACAAGGGTATCGTGGACAGCAATGCTCGCAGCTTACGTCCAGCAGGGGCTCGTGAGCAGTGCCAAGGAGGTCTTCCACGCCATGGCGGTCGAGGGAGAGTCGCCGGACGAGGTTACGTTTGTGAGCTTGCTTCACGCGTGTAGCCATGGCGGTGAACTGGAAGAGGCTGCTCAATACTTCGGATCCATGGTGAGAGACTACGATCTGTCCCAGAGCAACGAGCACTGCCGCCGCTGCTTGCTGGACCTCCTGGGCAGAGTTGGATGGCTAGACGAAGCGGAGAGGCTGCTAGCCGAGGAGAAGGCGCTGGGATCCAGTGTGGTGGCGTGGAAAACTTTCCTGGGTGCTTGCAAGACTCATAGCTCGGCCAGGCAGGCACAGTGTAGCTCTCTCAAACTCCGGAAGCTCCAGCCAGGGGATGCTACCTCTTATGTCATGCTTTCCAATCTCTACGCTCACAAGTCGCAAAACACATAGCTTGGTGGAATTCGCTGGAAAACTATCGTAAGGAATCCTTGAGAAAGAGATGGAACTTCCAGAAAAAAAATGAGGAAAACTATCTCGATATGGAACTTCGTTGAAGCACAATTATGAGAAAAACATTTAACAAAAAGTTTAATTATGTCTGAACCCAGGTTCGAACTGGGGACCTCTAGTGTGTGAGACTAGCGTGATGACCAACTACACCATCCAGACCTTCTTGTCCACTTCCCAAGTTTTCTTCAATTCAATCTTTTCTGTGAGTCAAGTCAAGTATTAGCACTGGAAAGATTCTAGCCACTGTGTCGCAAAATGCTAGCAAAGTGGAGCGCCTTGGGCGCTTGGTTCCTCGCTTGTGAGCTTCTTCTCTCCATCGCCAGTGCGCAAATCCAATTCCCTCCAGACATCCCCACCAAGGACACAGTCCCTGGAGTGATCTACTTCAACACCGCCAGAACCACTCGAGGCAGCCCATTCCTCCAGAATCTGGAGCTCGTCATCCGCTTCCTCTACTCCTCCACTCCCCCCGATGGATTTGCGACATGTCTCGGCTATGGCGAGTTTCCCGACACCGCCTACGCGCACTCGGCTTGCTACGGCATGGCGGACCAGCAGGGCTGCTCGGACTGTATCAAGCACACCTACACGGACATCCAGCAAGTAGCTCCGCTCACCGTCGGCGCTCGCTACTGGATCAACGGCACCGACGACCGCTGCCACTTGCGCTTCGAGGCCTACAGCTTCCGGAAGGAGCTCGTATCATCCGGTCAGTGATCAAAGCTCATCGATCAGCGCTGAGAGTTTTCAATTGTGTGATATGATATCCGGCTTTGATCGTTTTGCATCGCAGGTACTCTGGGTGTCTTGGGTCCGAATGGAACTACGCCTTATAGTCGTGATCTTGCGAGTGATCCAAAAACTTTTGGTGGCAAGACAGTCAAGCTCCATGTCTGACTCGGAAACGTTGGAGTCATCCAAAGAATAAATGTGAGTTACGCGTCTACGTACGTACAAGTTTGTCTATCATGCTTGTATCTGTTAAGAGAATTTGCTGTGTTCCACTACTCGTGATGTAACTCGGAGCTTCTCGCGATTGGAGCGGCTCGAATAACCACAGTGCTTGTCAATCGCCGCTTCTCTTCCTCGTGGTTGTCGATTTGTAAATAGTTCTTCGTGAGCCGCGCGTCGTCCAGCTTTTGGCATGGTGAGCATTCCTAAAAATTTAAAAGAAACGCTCAGTAGTCAAGGGAGATTTTCCCACCAAATAGTGCTCGATCGTCTCCAAAAACTCGTAACCGAGGAGTCGACAGATTCCCTTCAGCACTGTAACGTTCAGGCCTGACGAGATTCCGCTAGTTACATTCACAAACATTCGAACACCCTGGAAGCAAAAAAATAAAAATAAAAAAATCTCATAAGAAACCATAACGTCGTCTCATTCACTTGCCTTGCACACTGGTCCGGATCCACCTTGATCCATAGCTATCAAGATGCAAAGACAATTGAAGTTAAGAAGTAGATCACACATCGATCACGTCAGACAACTTGCGCACGACGATTGAAAAATCCCGATATACAAACTACCTGCTTGAGAAAATAAACATTCCTGGATATGGAAGCGATATGTTCTGTACAAGTCCCCTATAGATAAACCAATCACGCATGCCAGTTCTCAGCGAACATACGGCGATAATCCCGGTTCCTTGGACAGCGATTCTTCTTCTAGCAGCTGGAAAGGATCCACGTACGGAGGCTTTCCGCCATGAAGGTCTCCCTCGTGTATAAAGGATGGACCAAAGTACTGCAGAGAAAACCAAGCAAAATCGTAACTTTCTCCATAGATGATGGATGAACTCACCAGATAGATGGCCACAAAGAGCGCGACAATCGCAATGATCAGCGGCCAGAAGGCGAGGAAAAACGTCGCGCCGAGCTTGATGAGCTCCTGAGCTCGCGGTATGAGTCCCTGGTAAAGGAAAGTTATCGAAGGTTTGCATGGGAATGGAGAACTCACGTCAAGGCCTTCGCTATTGAGCGCCAGCGTTCGCTTCAGCTGGCCACTCCTATCATCCCTCCACTCGGAGGAATTCGAGGGGGAAGAAGACGAAGAAGTGGAAGACTTGAATGATTGAGCGGTGTCGCCACTATCCTCGCCGCTGCCAAATTCTTCGCGCTTGGTTTTGGTCTCGGTGGAAGCTCCAGAGTACTTTGTTGGCGGAGCGAGGCCGCGCCGCTTGAGCTCCTTCATGAAGAGCGACTCCGGAGGCTCGTCACCTGGAGAGAATCTATCGCCTGTCAGTCAGATTGGAATGGAGGAAGCGAGGGAGGATAGAATGAAGGGCAAGGAGGAATAGAAAGAGCCTCTTACCCGAGAAACCATCGTCCCTGTCTCCTCCTCCGTCCTGCCGCAATGCCGCGACACGCAATGTCTTGAATCGAGAGCCCTGCCGGCCCGCGGCACCTAATCCACGCCCCGAGCCGAGCGATAATCTCCTGTCAGCAGTAGACGAGGAAGGGAGGCACAAATTGTGCACTGCGCTGCTTGCCATGCCCTTGGAAAAAGTGAAATTTCCTCAAGAACCCTAAACGTATATTCTTCCAGTAAAAAAGGCGGATATTTCTTACGAGGTCAAAATGAAATATAGGTTCCGTTGCCGGGAATTGAACCCGGGTCTTTCGGGTGAGAGCCGAATATCCTGACCGACTAGACTACAACGGATGTTTGATCTCCGGGCACTCAAAGCGCTACGTATTTCTCCCCTGGAATACTTCTAGTCCAGGTACATTGTAAGCAAGGATATGCTTTGATTCTTCGTTTTGGATGGGCTTCACGAGGGCGTGAAAGAAAGCTAGGTCGCGAAAATGGGTCGTTTGGCTCCCAGCGCCTTCAAGGCTCTGCCACCGCCTCGCGTCTTCGATGGCGTCCAGTTCCCTCGCATTCTGGCTCCATCGGCGGCGAGCTGCGATGTCGGCAGCTTCAGGGGGTGGATCCGGCAGCACAAGGATTGGATCGAGGAGCAGCTGTTTGTGAGTGGCGCTGTTCTTTTCAGGGGATTTGGCGTGGACAGCGCCGCGGATTTCGATGCGGTGGTGAGGGAATTTGGGTACGAAGAGCTGCCCTACGTTGGTGGAGCGGCCCCGAGAACAAACGTGGTAGGGAGAGTCTTCACTTCCAATGAGTCCCCTCCGGATCAAAAAATTCCCTTCCACCATGAGATGGCACAGGTTGGTTTTCCTTCTTTCTTTGGTGTTTTCAATGTTTCCTTCTGGATTTTTCTATTGCTTGCTTTGATTCTTTTCTTTACTCGCGTGTCTGTTCTCAAGAATTTTAGAGTTTGCAAAGTTTGCAGTGACTAGATGTTGATACTCACAAACCAGCGAATTTTTCAGGTTCCAGAGTATCCGTCAAAGCTCTTCTTTTATTGTGAGGTGGAGGCCAAAGAAGGTGGTGAGACTCCGATAGTGCTCAGCCATTTAATCTACGATAAGATGGCTTCCAAGTTCCCCGAGTTTGTGAAAGATCTGGAGGACAAAGGCCTTCTCTACATCCGAGTTCTCGGCGAAGGTGATGATCCATCTTCTCCCATTGGACGGGGCTGGCAATCGACTTTTTTGACGAAAGACAAAAGCGAAGCGCAAGCCAAGTACGTAGCTCCACCGTTTTTTTCTTTGCAAGAGTTTTTTCATGTTGCATCCATCTCTCAGGGCTGCGAAGCTGGGAATGCAAGTCGAATGGCTCGACGATGGCTGCCTCAAGACGATATCAGGACCAATCCCAGCAATCAAAAACGAGAAAAGCCACGGCAGGAAGATCTGGTTCAACAGCATGGTGGCGGCCTACACGGGCTGGGAGGACGCGCGAAACGTTGCGGAGCGCGCAGTGGTGTTTGGCGATGGCAGTCCTTTGCCGAGAGCAGCAGTCTTGGAGTGCCTGGATATTATACACGAGCTGAGCGTGGCAATCCCGTGGTGCCGCGGCGATGTTCTCCTCATCGACAACTTGGCCGTGCTTCATGCGAGAAGACCCTTCACTCCTCCGCGGCGTGTTCTGGCATCGCTTTGCAAGTGACCACTACAAAACTCGATCATGGTAAAAGTTCTTCCAACCTTTACCTTTCACATCTCTTTTGTTCTTGTGGCAAGAATCAAGACGGACCGAAGAAACTCGAAAGATTCACGGAAACTCTGTAAAGGTTCGATTTTTAGTACATGCAAAGTGCGTTTTTTCTTTTTTAACTCGGCATCGCAAGCATTCCAAGTGGAATGAATGACGTATTTTTTCTATAAATAGCAGGCGGGGATACGTTGTTGCTATAACAAGTATGGCGGCTGAGCCGAGCTGAGTGAACAAGCAACCAAAGTGCCACTCACCACTTGTTAAAGATTGCGAGGGTTTTGCAAATTTGGGGGAAGAGCAAAGAAGAGACCATGGGGCGGTCGTTTAGATTTGTGATTCTCGGGGGCGGCGTCTCGGCGGGCTACGCGGCGCTCGAGTTCGTCAGGCTGGGCATACCGGCGGGAGATTTGTGCATCATCACCGACGAGGCTGTGAGTGCTTTCCCTTTTGTTCTTTCTTTCTTCTTCTCTAAGCAGGGGAGTGTGTGCCTGATTGATTGATTGACGAGGATTTCCCATTCGTGCCAGGGATTTTAAGCGCGCGCTTGTTTGTTTGATTGCTTGCTTGTGCAGGTTGCCCCGTATGAAAGACCGGCACTCAGCAAGGGCTTCTTGCTTCCTGAAGGTACACTGCCTTGATCTTTTGATCGCAGCAGCTTGCCATCCTTTCTTTCGGCGTGCGTTCTTTCTCTTCTTCTTTCTTCTTCTCTTCTATCTTCTTGCTTGTGGTGTTCTTCGTTTTCGGCATTTTTTTCTGAAGACAAAAAGAAAAAAACTGTTTTTTATATTGAAAGTATTTCAATTTCCAGGCGCTGTTCGATTGCCTGCATTCCATACCTGCGTGGGTGTTGGAGCTGAGCGATTAACTGCAAGATGGTACAAAGAGCACGGTATGAGTTTCTCTTGGAAGGAAGGATAAAAAAATTCGTGATTATCCAGGAATCGAGCTACTGCTCAACACTCAAGTCGTGTCAGTCGACTTGAAACGACAAACGCTGCTCACCAGTGCCAAGGAAACAATCGCTTATCTCATGCTCATCGTCGCCACTGGTGCTCGCGTGCTGAGACTGGAGGAGTTCGGGGTCACGGGCGCCGACGCTCGAAACATCTTCTACCTCAGGAACCTCCACGATGCAACCAAGCTTGTCGAGGCAATGCAGAGCTGCAGCGGCGGCAAGGCTGTGGTGATCGGCGGTGGCTACATTGGCATGGAATGCGCAGCGGCTTTGGTATCTAATGGAGTCCACGTAACGATGGTCTTCCCGGAATCCCATTGCAGTACGTATCCTTTCTCTTTCGTTACGCAAAAACCTTCTTTTTTCCTTCTTTCGCAGTTGCTCGATTATTCACGCCTCAAATCGCCACCTTCTACGAGGACTACTACACAAGGAAAGGCGTGGTTTTTGTCAAAGGCACTGTTATGTCAACGTTCGAGAGCGACAAAGATGGAAAGGTAAAACGAAACTCGTCTCGATCGCCCTCTCTAACATCGCTTTCCTGCTGCGCATCCAGGTAGCAGCCGTTGTCCTGAAAGATGGAACCCGGCTTCCGGCCGATCTAGTCGTGGTTGGCGTGGGGATCCGTCCAAACACCACCTTGCTCGAAGGTCAGCTCATAATGGAGAAAGGCGGCATCAAAGTGAATGGCAAGATGCGAACCAGCAACAGCACAGTCTACGCCGTCGGCGACGTCGCGGCATTTCCGCTCAAGATGTATGGCGATGTCCGGCGGCTGGAGCACGTCGACCACGCCCGAAAGTCGGCAGCGCACGCAGTGGAATCCATAATGCATCCGGAGCGAGCCAAGGACTACGACTACCTCCCATACTTCTACTCCCGCGTCTTCAGCCTCTCGTGGCAGTTCTTCGGCGACAATTCGGGCGAGTGCCTGCTGTTTGGCGATCTCAAGTCGGAGAAGTTTGGAGCCTACTGGGTGGACAGGGGCCGATTGGTGGGAGCGTTCCTCGAGGGCGGCTCCAAGAGCGAGTATGCTGCGCTCGCGGTGGTGGCGAGGAAGAGGCCGATGGTGGAGGACGTGCAGCTCCTGGCGGGGCAGGGGATAAAGTTTGCGCTGGCGCTGTGCGAGGCCACTTCTTCCGACTCGCTCGTCTCGACCATGGCTGCCACTGACGACGAAAGAGGAGCCATGGCGGCTGTTGCGTCGGACTTGTTGCAGCACAGCGGATTCAAGGTCGGGGCGGGGATCGTGGTCGCTGTTGCGGTGTCTTGGGTAGCTTACTGGTATGGCAGGAAGAAGTGGAGGAAGTGAAGGGATTATCAGCACTCGGTAGATGACAAACAGGTCAGAGAATTGAAAAACAATGTTTCATGATCGTTGTATGAATGGTGTTTGGATTAAGCGAAAAAGTTTATTACAAAACCTTCTTCTTTGTAGACAAGTTGAACCCGATGCTGTAAAAGATATGCCAGCCACCATTTTGTTCTAAGAGATGAGCATTTGCATCGCCCTTCTTAAAGTGCCTGCGTCCACCAAGTTTGCATCCCGAATATAGATGGGATCTGTATGCCAGCCGAAAAAACGGACGCTGATCTCGTTTGTGCCATCGTTTTGGCCACTCCTGAGCCTGGAAACACTCATCCCGTTCCATGTTGAGTTGGAGCCATATCCCGGACACACAAATCGGGCCTTTGGCCAAGAGCTTCAGACGTATCAACTGTTGGGACCAGCCGTGCGTAGGAAGGGCACCTTGACGATCGAGATCGAGCCAAGGGTGTGCTCTGGAATTCCTCACGGTGGCACACGAATTAAAGAACTGTCGGAATTCTGCACTTGAGACTTCAACATGTCTGTATCGAGGAAAGCTGACAGACTCTTCTTCTTGTTCATTGACCACTTTCTCCACCACCACCTGTTTGTTCTCCCACAGTAGAAATGTAAATTCGGTATGTGCCAAGTCGAGGGGAGCAAGCTTGCGCAACTCAAACCAGCACGGCAGCCAGTCTGCAACAGTGTACCGCCAGTGCTGCCATTTCAACTCTGCCATGAACTGTGGGTCGTGAGAAAACAAACCAGCTGCGGTGCCTGCAGGATCGTAAAAAATCTTCATCTTGGCCTGCTTCACTCTCACCCCAAGAGCCTACATATCCCATAATCCATAAAACCTGGAAGATTGTTCCGGAAGAGGCATAGGTCATGACCATCCGAGTGTCTGCTGAAAACAATGGTGTAGGTGTATATACCCCCTCTTGATACTCGGATTTCAAAATACGAATTTCCAGTATACCTCCCATGCAGGTGTTCATAATCAGACCATCCTTGATCGTGTGCCACCAGTTGGATCACAATTGCTTGCACTGGCTTGAAACCTGAAACCGTCTCTTCCAGTAGTATCACGTCCTGCATTGGCACAAGAGGCTCTATTGCTTCAGAGTTATTTAAGTGAACAGGAACTGCCAGCTGATTCTTGCATCCAGGAGTCAATCTGGACGAGTAGTAGCTTATGGTTTGCAGCTGGGATAGAACCTTCATAAGGATAATCAAGGTATAAGATCAATGCCATGAGAAAGGAAATACATACCTCCAAATCACTGGGGGAGATGTGAACTTTGCTACCACTGAGATAAAGACGTTGCAATGATTTGCATTTGCTAAGGCCTGGAACGTTGGCCGCAGCCAGATAAGTTGAGTGAAGTCAAGCTTGATAGTCCGGTGACACCATGTATTTCCTTGAGATTGATGCAATTGCATAGAATCAGTTCCTCTAAGTGGTGTAGTTCTCCCAGGTCTGGCAAAAATTCAAGTTGAAAGCAGTCCCCCACGTCCAGAACTCGGGGTTGCCCGGGTATGCTTTTCAGTGCTCCTGGCAGCCCACTTACCTTGGTTAATAGGAAGCAGTGATCAAGCCGAAGTTGTTCTGTTTTGTCAAGATAGGAAATAGAGAGAGGCACGGCTTGGATGCGGCTATAAGCAATGTTAAGCCTCTTCAATGAACCGAGGCCTCCAAAAGCATGCGGCAGTTGAACAAGAGCACATCCTTCGAGATCCAGCTTCAACAGATTTTTCAGGTTCTCAAAGCCTTGAGGGAGCATGCTGAATTCCTTACAGTTCTTGAGGATCAGCTCCTCCAAGCTCACCAGCTTGCCAAAATCAGGTGAGAGCTCTGTCAACTGCGAGCACTCCGTCATGTCGAGGTTAACAAGGCTCCTCAGCTCACCAAAACCTTATCGAAACATGTGGAGAGACTTCAAGTGAGATAGCCCAGCAAACGACGTCAGGCTCATGCAGAACGAGATATCCAGATTCTCGATCTTTTTTATGTTGCCAAATGCCCCAGGGAGACTAGAAACTGACGTGCCAGCCAGATCAAAGGTTTCCAGCCATTCAAGGTTGCCAATAGAGTCAGGGAGCTCCTGAATTCTTGAACACCACCTTAAAGATAGACTTCGGATCCTGCAGTGGCTGGGAAAGTCTTGTAGCAGAGTCAAGCTTTTGCATCCCAAGCTTTTCACTCAAGTTGGCAAGTCGTGTTAGAGCGGAACAAAATCTCAACGAGATACGTCTGATATCTTGGATAGCTCCACGTGTTTGATGGTTGTCAAGCTTTTGCATTTATCCAACACCAACTCCACCAATTTGTCCATTACCACCTGAAATGAATGGTGAACTTATGAATGGTGATTTAACCTTTTGCGACTCGCTACCTTGTGCTCGTCATGGTCATCCCAAAGCCTGTTGATGTTGCTTCCAGAAAGGTCCAAGAAGCTGATATTTGTCTTCGAGGCGGGAGATGAATGACGAAGGCTACTATCCAAAGTCATGCCCCTCCAACTCAAATAATTCAGATATGGCATCTGCTTAAAGCCCCCGTCGATCTGACAAGACCCCATGGTTAAGAAGGCAAGACCGTTGAGTACGTTGAAGCAACGTGTGTCTCGTCTTGAGACTTTGCTGCCAAATAAGCTCATTGTTCTGATCTTTGGAGTCCCCTGGAAAAGAACACGGAGCTACATTAACTGCTGAGTCACGTCTCATGCTTCTGGTCAAGAGTTTATCAGCGTCTTTGTAGTTCCACATCCGGCTCCTCTCTCCAATGCTTTGGGATTCCCTGTTCACTTCCTCGTGGGCCATGTCACGTATGAGATCGTGATACGGCATCAACTTCAAGCTTTCCAGCCGCAGTAAGTGCTTGTCCAACAAGACTTTGATATCATGGTTCATCATGCTCTCCTCGACGTCTTCCATGGCTTCCCAGATCCAGCAAACGCTTGCCCTGCTCACCTCTCCAAAGAAGCAGCAAATGTCGAGAAAGATTTCCCTCTCTCTTTGATGCAGCGGCTCCAGGCTGATGCGCAACTTGTCCACAACTTCTGGATAGGAGCTTAACTTGCTCTTGGCGCCTCTCCAGTAGCGCTCCCTTGGAGCATCAAACCAGCCATTTCGAGCACCAGGGGTACGCCCTTGCATTCGCCCACAATCTCTTCCACCAGGCTTCGATCCAGTCCGGCGTCCGGTTTGGCATGCTGCTCGAAAAGCATCCTCGCATCCTCGTGCTTGAGTTGACCCACTGCATGGATGAAGGTGAGGCTCCTGAGGGTGTCTCTGTCTTGGCTGGTTACAATCACGCGGCTGGAACGTCCCAGAGGAGGGAGCAGCTTCAGGAGATAGGCGTGGCTTTCCACATCGTCAAGCACCAGCAAGACGTTGACGCTGGACAGGCGCTTTTGCTGGAACAAATAATGTCGAGCTTTGGACTCGCTGAGTTCCAAACCTGGACAGGATGCCTGCCACTCGGCCTTCACTACCAACGTACCCATTTTCACTTGGATCGTCATCTTCTCCACCGGATGCATTCAAAAGAAACTCAAATATGTCTTTGGCAATCTTTGCAGTTGTAGCACTCGTCTGTCTGCACACCAGACAACATGTAAGTCTTAAAAAACTCTGTATGATAGAACTTAACTCATTGAGATCCACTACATGTCCTGAGATCATCGAGACCGTTGTGAATGCCGCTATCCACTCTTGAACCTCTTCCTCAGTGGCACGACCTTTGGCTGTCAGTGCTGCAAAAGAATCTCTATAACCATGTCGGAGGGTCGACTCCATGAAAGACAGGATAAATGATTTTGCAATCCGGCTGCATCTCCATGGCTTTGACAGCCTCAAGAACTTCTGCGTTGCACCATGTTGATTCTGCAAACTTGGGAGAGAAAACAATGACATAGATATTGGCATCCCTCTGTGCCCTGAGTAATTGACTGGGGATTCCTTGTCTTGGTTGCAGCTCTTCCTTGTCAAAGAATGCACATGTTGCCTCTTGAGCTCCTGATTCAGGGAATCAGCAAATGACAGTTTTGCATCTGGCCCTCTGTGTGATATGAAGACTTCATACTTAATTGCTGCCATAGAAACATGTGACTGCAAAGATCAGATTTGAACCATTGGGTGCTCGAGAAGTATTATCAGGCCACAAAGCTGGCAGACACGGCTCTTGGAGCGAGAAAGGGAGGAGGGAGTGTGGTGGGAGAAAGGGCCTCAGGGTGTCTCAGGCAAGGAGACGGGGGAATGTATGATTTGTAAATCCCCTAATTATACTTCTGCAGAGAACCCATGTGAGTCCAGCAAATAAACATGCTGATGTTTGCTCTGAACACATTGGAGGTGGCCAATTGAGATAAGAAAGTGCTATAACATCAATCATATGCAATGTGATGACTAACATTGACACTCAACTTTTTGTTCTGGACAGAAGATGTGCATTTTAATTAATTTAAAAACCCTAGTTTATATACAAAAGTGAATGGTCTAGATTGAAACCAATCCAATATCTACTAAGATCTCACTACATTAATATTAATATATAACATTATAACTATACATTTGGACCTAAAATCATCCCCTCCCCTTAGAATGATGGAAGACCATCAAAGTTTTCTTATAGATGAGCTTGCAATTAAAGGAATATCAAAAGGAAGTATTGATAGATCTGTAAGTGGTGTTAATTGTTCTTAATCCTTTTATACAAAGCATTTCAGTTGCTATACATGTACAATTTTAAGAGGATTGGCTTACTATATATCATGTCAAACTTCATAAACTTATGATCCCACTTGCTACAACACCCAATACGGTCCTTTCTAATGAGTAAGGAGCCCCTTAAATAAATTACAAGTCAAGTAGTTAGAAGTAATAATAACATACTAATAGTTGATTATGGAAAAGGCCTCATTAGATCAAATACCACAAACTCAAATAGACAGGAAATTGCAATTAACTCTAACTATCTTTTTGCAACACGAAAGGGAGTATTACAAGCTTGGTATCAAATCCAACTACATACATACCAGATAACATCATGTCACATCTTCGGCCAATGAAAAGACCTACAAAGCTTCTCGGTCATATGACGACGTCCCATATGCCCATCTAAAATAGGAGAATCATGGTAGACAAAAAGAAAGCGTGGAATAAAGATTGAAAGCACCACCAACCGTAAATCATCATCAGGATTTATCCTTATAAAATAAAGAAAATTGTCATTAAGGTGATATTAAGAATGTAAATACCGAAAAGGTAAATTATCAACAAGTGATGTAGGATTTTCAATCTTATTGTGAAGCTTTTAAATCCATGGCTTAATCTTTTGAGCTTCATAAACCTCATCAAGAGAAAATAAATTTTACTTTGCACCTTGTGGACACTAAATGTCAAGTATAACTACCGCCGATGGTACAAAATCCTCGTCCAAAAATTCACAGATGCGGGAGCAATAGATTCGTTAAAAACATGAGAAAAAAATGAAAATGAAAAAGAGCTTGAGAAAGGGCATTAGTATCAGCCATAGACTCTCCGGGCGATGAATAACATCAAAATTATATATTTGAAGTTTCAAAGCCCACCAAGTAGTACGATCAACCAAATTCTTTTGCTTCAATAATGAAGTAATAGTTGCATGATCACCTTTTAGTAACATCAAGAACCAAATATGCATGAAATTTTTTGAAACCCCAGACTATTGCTAAACACTCATTCTTTGTCTTAGAGTAGTTCACATTTACTAGTTGTAATGTATGGCTGATCTATGCAATAATACAGTGCTGAACAATGACATTCAGGCTCTCTTGCATCAATAGACCTTTAAGACTGATGTCAGAAGCCTTTATGTGCAAAATAAAAAGTCAAAAGTAGTCAAGATATGCCAAAACCGGAGGAGTTGTCAATAACACTTTGAGATCCATAAATGCCTACTTATAGTCTGTAGATCAAATGAAAGATGACATTAATGATTTCAACAACACTCTCAACAGTGTAATGTAATCAAAAAAATGATCAACAAAACTACTAAGATATTGCACCCTGCCCAAAAAATGTTGCATATCATTTACACAATTTGGAGTAGAGAGCTTTAGAATAACCACAATTTTATCAAGATCAACTTGCAAACCCTCATGAGAAATATGGTACCTAAGATAAGTTGTATCCTTGGATCTAAACACACACTTTAACTACTTCAGCTTTAAACCAATTTTCCAAAATCAATTCAACACTTTACAAACATCATGGATGTGTTCCTCACTTGTCCTCTCTAAGTGGATTAAGATATCATCAATAAAGTTAATAATCACCTTTAACATATTGTAAAGAACCTCGTCCATCATCCACTGGAAAGTTGTTAGAGCATACCAAACAACATCACCAAGAATTCGTACAAATCAAATGATGTACGAAAAGTAGTCTTGGGAATATCATCTTCAGCCATTAATACTTGCCAGTAATAAGAAGCAAATTCTAATTTGGTGAACTAACAACTTCTCCCTAGACAATCCAAAAGATCAGTAGTGTGAAGAAAAGGGTATAAATTCAAGACCATCAATTCGTTTAATAGATGATAGTCAATGCAAAAATGAATACTCCCATTAGGCTTCATCACAAGATGATATTCACACGCCTAAGGACTCCACAACTTTTGAATAACATACTTTTTTAACATTTCCTTAATGTTTACATATAAAATGACCAATGATTAACAAGAACCTTGATTGAGTGAGCATCCTTAGTTGGAATAGGATGACATGTTACAATTTTGGCTCAAGACGATAGGTCAAATTCAAAGAGATTAACATACTCCTTCAGCCGGTCAATTGCTACAACACAAAGACCGTCAAAGGGATCAGAAAAGGGAAGAGAAGAACAAGATAGAAACATAGTAGGAAGTAATTGAGAGATAAAAGTGATAGAAATAAAGGTAAAAGTAGGATGAAAAAGAATAAAAGTGAGAAGAATGAAAGAAATATAAAGAAGTATGAGATAGAAAAGCCTCAAAATCATATTTGGCATAATTGCATTATAACCAATTCATATATAAGATGAAATAGACCTAGTTGTATGTATGAGCAGTCTTGAACTTGAGTTGCAATCATTGTGGGTGGTGCTAAGTCAAACTTTTGACCTCATCTTTAGTATATATGTGTGTATGACCGTTGCTATAAAGAATGAAAACTGCCTCTATTGCATGATGCAAATGTAGATAGCAATGTGTGGCAACAAGCTAAGTAATAAAAGATAAACTCGAGTCTATATCAACTAACATGAAAAGAAGAATAAGAGACCTTTTATTATAAAAAAAGATCTTGGAAAGTAAACATTAGATGAACTGGTGCCGAATGAACCTTTTGAAAATACTCTCGAAAGAAAGATAAAAGGGTCATTGACTTATTCGCACAAAGCCCCTTTATTACTTGTGTAACTCTTCATTTCCCAAAAGCATCTTGATGTTCAAACTTTCCATTACAACAGCACCAACAAGATGTTGTTGATGCTAAGGTCTCCACCCAAGAAATGGAAGTCGTTAATCTAAAAAATGCTAACAATGCCGATAAGTGTGATTAACTTCATCGCATGTATAATAATGGACATTGGAACAGAACCATCTCCCACAGAAAGTGGAGTTGAAGGACATGCAACAAGAAGTGGAAGAAGCAACATTTCATAATGTTGTGCCAAGCGAAGAGCATCATCAAGGGTGGTGGGAGCAAATGCATACACAAGTCTTACAAAATCTTGACAAAGTCCCGGGCACAACATTTTCAATTTGATCCACTCTGACATATTTGGCTTCGCACGAAGCAAGAGGCTTCGGAAACGAACACCAAATTACATCACAGACTCATATGGCTTTTGACAAAGACAATACAATTATTAATATGTCAATTAATAATTATTACAATTATTAATATGTCAAAATGCACATTTGAAAATGTCCGGGAGAATGCTCCAATTCTCATGAGTGGCTGCACTCAAACATTGTACCATTGCAGTGTTGTTCCTTAAAAATATGTGGGAAATTCACATAAATGCTGAATATCATCCCAATAATGATCTGAAGCAATCACTGTGAAATGATTAAACCAATGGTATATATCATCCTAAGGATTCATATGGAAGAACTCCAGCCAGACTCGAGGATTGGCAACAAGAATAGGAAGAGCTATATTATGTGTCATAAATACTACTATCAATTGAGTTTGTGTTCAATTACAACCATATAACATTGAGCAATTGCATTAATTGTTTCTCCAAAGTCAAAGGAAGAGGAGGTTGCTGCTCTGCCATGAAAATGAAAATGAACAAAAAGGAAAAAAACAAAAAAGAAGAAATTGAAAAAAACTATAAAGAAAAGAAAATCTAAGCAATGCAAAAGCTAAATTTATAGTAGAATCCCAAATTTAAGCACTCCTCAAAGACAAATAAAGTTGCCCCTCATTTTCACCAATGTGAGTATATTGTAAGCAACAAAAGGGAACGACTCGAGAAACGATCCGTTGGGGTTCAAATATAGAAAGAAAGGGCCCATGAATAAGAGTGCACCTCCTTTTCCAATCGGTCAAGGGTCTTGGGATACTTGGGGTTAAGTGTCCTTGGGTTTGAATAGTACTGGGTTGGGTGACCTCCCGGGTGGGCTGGGTGACCTCCCGGGAAGTCCAAACTCAGGAGCTTACATTTGGTATCAGAGAGGTCTCGGGTCTGACTCTGTTGGTTGGCTAAGGGAATCACACCACATGTTGATTGACATTTGGCTGGTCCAGTTTGCTCCCGCTGGGCTCGACCCGAGGGGTAGGGTGTCAAGAGAGCGAGGCTCTTGGAAGAGTTGTGGCTCTCAGCTTCCGTTCACGAGGGCGTGAACTTGCAGGGAAGCGTGGTAGATTGTAAGCAACAAAAGGGAACGACTCGAGAGACGATCTGTTAGGGTTCAAATATAGAGGGAAAGGGCTCATGAATAAGAGTGCACCCCCTTTTCCAATCGGTCAAGGGTCTTGGGATACTTGGGGTTAAACGTCCTTGGGTTTGAATAGTACTAGGCTGGGTGACCTCCCGGGAAGTCCAAACTCAGGAGCTTACATATATGAGATTATAGAAAATGTGCATTTTAATTAGCCTGAAAACCCTAACTTATATATAAGAGCGAGTGGTCTGGATTGAAATCAATCTAATGGCTACTAAAATCCCACCATATTAATATTAGTATATAGCATTATAACTATACATTTGGACCTCACAACTTGAATTTTATAATTCCCTTTAAGGAATTTGATAATTTTCTTTGAGGAAATTTATGCTTATAATTACTTTTCATTCAAAGTGGAATGTAATTTGTTGTGTTAATACTATTCCAATTTAATTTTCAATGTAGCAAAATTATAATAATCAAGACAGTGTTTATATATGCTCTCTCTCTCTCTCTCTCTCTCTCTCTCTCTCTCTCTACACATGCAAAACCTTAGTTTTTTTTTCTTTGGTCAACCACCACAAAGAGAGCTCAATGTCTTTGGCCAAGTCTTTGATATGTTCAGCACGTAATTCTAAGGTTCCTTCTTCTTCAACCCTGGCAAATAGCACCGAGTCTTGAGTCAAGGCTGGCAGAGAGCTCCCATCAATGTTTCGGCCTCCTGTAATTTGGTTGTGCCTATACCATTCTTCCAGTACCTTGTAACGCTTCGGCCTTGCACTCAAGTAGCTCCTCCCAGTGTCGTCTCTCTTCCCAAGTCGTTAGTAATTGGCAATGTCCAAAGGCTCAACCAAGAGCCTAAAAGTGTGCCCAGAATTAACCCATTTGTTCTGCGCCTTGAACGTCAGAGGAAGCAAACCATTTGAGTACATGTCTATGGTTTCATCCCAAAAGTTTGTCTCCACCATGCGGTTCAAGTTGGCTTCCAAAGCCATATCGTCATTATACAGCTTGAAGTGCTTCATCTTTTTCTCACACTGCCTCTTGAACCATTCCAGCTTTGCCATTGCATGTAGCACCTTGGCAAACTCGCTGTGCCTGTTAGCTGCATTGGCCTCCACCATTTCCCTGGTTTTCCTGTCCTGGAAAAGCACCAACCTGTTCTGAACATCCTAGAAGACAACCAAACGTCATAAAGCCCCGTTGGGCGACTAGGAAATGCTGTTACTTTGATGCCGAGGCCCAACGCGTGAAGCTGGAGAGCAATCTCCAACTCAAACACCGATTGTGTTTCCTCCACTGCCATTTGCGCAAACTCTCCACCTAGTTTACCCATTATGTCCGGCAGCGTCTGTAGGATTTGCATGTAGTGCCATAGCGTGTGCTCCAAGATGTGTGCGGCAGGCTTGGACGAAACCCCGTGATCCTTTTCCTGGAGTGTCAAGTGCAGCATCTGCAACACTGTGACGGGCTTGTCGATCATAGAAGCACCACTGGTGCAGAAGAGGTAAGCTCCAAAAGGCCTGTAGGGGCTCACTTTGCAAATGCTCCGGAGCAAAGTGTTAGCGAATCCGGTGTAGACCGCACTCGCGACCTGTGCAGATGCCTTGACAACAGTATTCACCAAGCTGGCCGATGCTTCTCCAATTGCAGCAGCAGTAGTAATCGCCTCTTCCTTGGCACCACCGTGTTTGATACGAGCACTAGTAGCGCTTGCTCTCGAGTTCCAGAAGGGGAGGAGCGCTCGGAGAGACTTTGAGATGGATTTGAGAGGAGCGAGGAGCATTCTGGGGACGATGTCGTGCCTGCAAACAACGTGTACGAAGTGATCGTCCCAGCCTTGACTCTGCGCAAGCTCGCTCAGCTTCACGTCGCCCACAAATGGCATCCCAAACGTGACGCACACAAATCTCAGCTTCTGGAGCTTGATCGCGGTGGCGGTGCGACTGAGATAAAGAAGCCACAGCGTGGCCAGGGCCGCAATGGCGCCTCCGAGTGAGTGGCCTGTGAAGATAATTATGTTTTGACTGTCTTCCAACTTCTCAATCTGCAAATGCGGACCTCGATCCTGAAGGGGAGAAAGAAAGAAGTAAGAACTTACGGTGTTCGTGAGTTTGCCATCTCTCCAGATTTCAGCAAATCTTCTTGTGAAGCCTCTGTGAGCCAGGGATTCAAAGAACAAGTCACTGGAACTGTTGCAGCCCCAATGCGCTGGTGCCTGCAGGCCTTCCCAGAGTGGTGAAAGCCTATAGTCGGAATCCATCACCACATCCTCTAGAACTGCGGTGCCTGGGAATGAGATCCACACCGTTTCTTCCTCAGCGTCATGGTAAAACCGTTCGCTTGTCAGCAATCCTGTAAGCCCTGGCCGAGCAGTCGAGCGACTTGAGGACAAGCTCCCCGTTCACCAGGAGCTCCGCATTCTTTGTTTAGGATTAGGATTAGCATCTGGGCTCAGGATTAGCATCTAGGCTTACATCCAAAAAGAGCACAAGTACTCATCGAAAAAATCCAAGTCTTTCTTGACTTAGTCTTTAAACACAATTCACTTGGACATATGATCAATCTTTGCCGAGATTCGCCACTTTTGATTTTGCTGCGAAATCTTCGACAGCGTGGCTCCCAGAGTCCTTCCACACTTTTTCCGCCACTGACAAAAGTGCGAGACACCAGGTTTCAGGCTTCGAGAAAGGTGGCAGACTTTGACTAGCGTGCGCTCGTAGCAGTCAAGGGAGAAGCTGCGTAAGAAGAGCCGGTTTGTGACGTCGTCGTTGTCGTCGTCGTCGTCCAACCATGGTGGCGAATCTGTCCAAAGTAGTTGGGAGTGTCTACCGTGGTGAGCGGCTCTAGCTCGAGGTAACCCATGAGCATCGCAACCACGGCACTCATCGTTGGCCGGCTCCCTTCAAATTCTCGGCTACACAGCAATGCGACGTGCGTGGCTCGGTGAGCCTCTTCTGCGATGTAAAACTTTTCCAGTCTAGGATCGATTAATTCTTCGAGCTTTCCAGCACCAAAGAGGCTCCAAGCCTGCCACCAGAGGAAACAAGTAAGAAACACCAAGCTTGAGATCATGTTTTACCCATTGCGCAAGGATTTCTTCTTCCACAGGAAGTGTGTCATCCATGCACTTCCTGCCGCTGATGATCTCGAGAACAAGAACTCCAAAGCTGAAAACATCGGCCTTGGAAGATAGTCGCCCTCGAAGAACGTACTCGGGTGCCATGTATCCACTATTACACACTGGTGAGTTCCAGAATAACAAGCGAGAAAGGAGAAACGCTTACACTGTCCCGGCCAGTCTCGTGGTTGTGTTTTCTCTGTCCACTCCCGCCAGCTTGGAGATTCCAAAGTCGGAGATCTTCGGCTGGAGCATTTTGTCAAGGAGGATGTTGCTGGCCTTGATGTCCCGGTGTATAACCTGTTCGTGTGATTCCTCGTGGAGATAAGCGAGGCCTTTCGCCACTCCCACGATAATCTGGAAGCGAGCTGGCCAATCTAAGAGTAAACTCTTTCCTGGCAATGACTACCTAGTTACAATGAGCTTAAAGGAAAGATGGATTCACTTACCGAACAGTGTTTGATCGAGGCTCCCTTTCTCGAGAAACTCGTAGACGATAAGCCGATGATTCCCCTCGCAACAGTATCCCTCGAGCATCACAAGATTTTTGTGACGAATGCCGGTGATAATATCGATCTCATTCACAAACTCCCTCTTTCCTTGCTGAGACTCCACCGAAAGCCTCTTCACAGCAAACACGGTTCCATCGCCAAAGAAAGCCTACACACACGAGCTGACAAGTTTAGAAGTTGGCAAAGTTTATATTTTCTGTGCTTGCCTTGTACACGGTGCCAAATCCGCCTTGTCCGAGTTTGTTTCGGTCGCTAAAGTCTTCGGTGGCCTCACACAAATCCCGGTAAGAAAACGCAATGGGTCCTCTCGAACTCCCTGAAAACACAAAGCTTCAACAAAGCGAGAAGAAGAGGAGGAAATGTCCTACTTTGCAGTTCTGAAGAAGGAACTCGAGGCAACCCTCCTCGTCGTCGTCGTCGTCGTCGTCGTCGTCGGGACCTTCTGCGCTTGACGAGCAGAAGTCCGGCAACTCCCAGGATCAAAAACACTGGCACCACAACACCAGCCACAATGGCTGCTGTGTTGCCTGATCCGCCACTGCCACCGCCTGAAAGAACGAATTCTCTTCTAGCTCAAAGCTTTGATTTGTACCTGGAGTGCTAGCAGGAGTTGGAGGGGGAACCACTGGAGGTGGAGCTGGAGCGGAGGCATTTGGACCCAATATTCCTAGCGTCCCTGGATAAACAATGATGGAAGAACTTTGACATTGGAAAGAAACAAGGAAAAACTTTGAGGCAAGAAACCAAGAAGCAAACCCGATGGCAAGTCTCTCGTAAAATTGCTATTCTCGAACCGCATGTTGCATCTTTCTGCTGTGGAATTGCTCCAGAAACGGGCACCAATTGGAAATCTCTGAGTGAAACTCAATGAATCCATCGTCTAGAAGTTGTTCGAAACTTACAGCTCGGGCATTGGCATACGCCTGCTGGATGCAAGATGAGCAGCTGGGCTGGTCCGACATGTTGTAGCAAGCCGTGTGCGCGTAGGCGATGTTGGGAAACGCACCATATCCGAGAGAAGTTGCAAATCCATTGGAGGGATTGAACCCCTGGAGGAATTCGAAGACCGTGTCGAGATTTCGCTGGAATGGGCTGCCTTCGCTGGTGTTGCCGGTGTTGTAGTAGAGAACGTTTGGTAGTTGACCTGGATCCGTGACGTCCACTGGTCGCTGCTGCTGTGCTGCGAGAGGCCGTGTGCCAAAACAAAGAATGAGAAGAAGAACCCACCACAAGCAGCTCATCTCTAATCCTATATTTCCCTCCCGACCATAGATCATACATCTAGTTTTGTCAGGATTTCATCTTATATGATTTTTACCCTCGCTTGCTCGGTTTAGTTAATAGGAAGCAGTGATCGAGCAGAAGCTGTTCTGTTTTGTGAAGATAGGAAACTGAGAGAGGCACGGCTTTGATCCAGCTATATGCAATATTAAGCCTCTTCAATGAACCGAGGCCTCCAAAAGCATCCGGCAGTTGAACAAGAGCACATCCTTCGAGATCCAGCTTCAACAGATTTTTCAGGTTCTCAAAGCCTTGAGGGAGCATGCTGAATTCCTTACAGTTCTTGAGGATCAGCTCCTCCAAGCTCACCAGCTTGCCAAATCAGGTGAGAGCTCTGTCAACTGCGAGCACTCCGCCTTGTCGAGGTTAACAAGGCTCCTCACCTCACCAAAACCTTGATTTAACTTCACGATACCACATTGAAATATGTGGAGAGACTTGAAGTGAGACAGCCCAGCAAACGACGTCGGCAATGAGCTAAGGCTCATGCAGAACGAGATATCCAGATTCTCGAGCTTTTTTATGTTGCCAAATGCCCCAGGGAGACTAGAAACCGATCCAGCCAGATCAAAGGTTGCCAATAGAGTCAGGGAGCTCCTGAATTCTGGAACACCACCTTAAAGATAGCCTTCTGATCCTGGAGTGGCTGGGAAAGTCTGGTAGCAGAGTCAAGCTTTTGCATCCGGTAAGGTTGAGCATCTCAAGCTTTTCAGTCAAGTTGGCAAGTCGTGTTAGAGCGGAACAAAATCTCAACGAGATACTTCTGATATCTTTACATAGCTCCACTTGTTTGATGGTTGTCAAGCTTTTGCATTTATCCAACACCAACTCCACCAATTTGTCCATTACCACCTGAAAAATGGTCTTATGAATGGTGATTTAACCTTTTGCGACTTGTTACTGTGCTCGTCATGGTCATCCCAAAGCCTGTTGATGTTGCTTCCAGAAAGGTCCAAGAAGCTGATATTGTCTTCGAGGCGGGGGATGAATGACGAAGGCAGTACATCCAAAGTCATGCCTCTCCAACTCAAATAATTTAGATATGGCATCTGCTTAAAGTCCCCGTCGATCTGACAAGACCCCTGGTTAAGAAGGCAAGACCGTTGAGCACGTTGAAGCAACGTGTGTCTCGTCTTGAGACTTTGCTGCCAAACAAGGTCAGTGTTCTGATCTTTGGAGTCCCCTGGAAAAGAAACACAGAGCTGAGTCAACGTCTCATAACTTACCATGCTTCTGGTCAAGAGTTTTCAGCAGTTCCAGATCCGGCTCCTCTCTCCAATGCTTTGGGATTCCCTGTTCACTTCCTCGCGGGCCATGTCGCGTATGAGATCGTGATACGGCATCAACTTCAAGCTTTCCAGCCGCAGTAAGTGCTTGTCCAACAAGACTTTGATATCATGGTTCATCATGCTCTCCTCTGACGCATGGCTTCCCAGATCCAGAAAACACTTGCCCTGCTCACCTCTCCAAAGAAGCAGCAAATGTGGAGAAAGATTTCCCTCTCTCTTTGATGCAGCGGCTCCAGGCTGATGCGCAACTTGTCCACAACTTCTGGATAGGAGCTTAACTTGCTCTTGGCGCCTCTCCAGTCGCGCTCATCGCTTTTCCCTTGGAGCTTCAAACCAGCCACTTCGAGCACCAGGGGTACGCCCTTGCATTCGCCCACAATCTCTTTCACCAGGCTTCGATCCAGTCCGGCGTCCGGTTTGGCATGCTGCTTGAAAAGCATCCTCGCATCCTCGTGCTTTAGTTGACCCACTTCATGGATGAAGGTGAGGCTCCTGAGGGTGTCTCTGTCTCGGCTGGTTACAATCACGCGGCTGGAACGTCCCAGAGGAGGGAGCAGCTTCAGGAGCTGGGCGTGGCTTTCCACATCGTCAAGCACCAGCATGACGTTGACGCTGGACAGGTGCTTTTGCTGGAACAAATAATGTCGAGCTTTGGACTCGCTGAGTTCCACCTTTGAGATGTCTTTGACAATCCTGACAAAGAGGGCATTGGTGCCGTGGCCCTTAACCTCCTACCGGACCCTCACGAAACAAGATGCCTCAAAATTCCCTTGAATCCTGTTGAAAACCTCCTTGGCAAGTCTCGTCTTCCCAATTGCGCCTTGCCCAGTGATACCAACGCTTGTCACCATCTGCCCGCTCTTTCTAAACCTGGACAGAATGCCCGCCACTCGGCCTTCACTATCGACGTACCCATTTTCACTTGGATCATCATCTTCTCCACCGGCTGCATTCAAAAGCAACTGAAATATGTCTTTGGCAATCTTTGCAGTTGTAACACTCGTCTGTCTGCACACCAGACAACATGTAAGTCTTAAAAAACTCTGTATGATAAAACTTAACTCATTGAGATCCACTCCTGAGATCATCGAGACCGTTGTGAATGCCGCTATCCACTCTTGAACCTCTTCCGCAGTGGCACGACCTTTGGCTGTCAGTGCTGCAAACGAATCTCTATAACCATGTCGGACGACCCCAGGATTGACTCCATGAAAGACAGGATAAATGATTTTGCAATCCGGCTGCATCTCCATGGCTTTGACAGCCTCAAGAACTTCTATGTTGCACCACGTTGATTCTTCAAACTTGGGAGAGAAAACAATGACATAGATGTTGGCAACCCTCTGTGCCCTGAGTAATTGACTGGGGATTCCTTGTCCTGGTTGCAGTTCTTCCTTGTCAAAGAAACAGTGCACTTGTTGCCTCTTGAGCTCCTGATTCAGGGAATCAACAAATGATACCTTTGTATCTGGCCCTCTGTGTGATATGAAGACTTCATACTTATTTCTGCCATAGAAACATGTGACTGCAAAGATCAGATTTGAACCATTGGGTGCTCGGGAAGTATTATCAGGCCACCAAGTTAGAAGAGCAAAGGTGAGGCCCTGGGCCACAAAGCTGGCAGCGCTTGCCGCGATTGAGATCTCTGGCCGCTCCAACACGGCTCTTGGAGCGAGAAAGGGAGGAGGGAGTGCGGCTGGAGAAAGGGCCTCAGGGTGACTCGGGCGGGGACATGGAGGAACGTGAGCATGGGAATGGAGGACACGAGAAGACCCCCACAACAAACTTTTTCCTGGCCACCACAACACTGCCAAAACAGAATCTTCAGTTCAATTCAATTCAACTATAAATTGATGGTACCTTCTTTATGCACATAGGTCTAATCACTAGTACCTTTATCGAAGCTTAGAACCAATAGTGGTTCACTAGAGGACAACTGACACCTCTGGGCAATCCAATTGGCTAGCATGTTCATGCTTATCTATGCTGATGACATACTGCACGGAGGAACTTTAATTACAAATCTGCAGCGAATCTGACCTCAACATCAACCTGAACAAAACGTGGATAATGATCTTTGGGCTAGACCAGAACCAGAAAGTCTTCTACCAATCCTGCATGTGGAGGAATACAAATATTCCAGCTACGTGACTCATTGGGGGGCAGGTGGTGTAGTGGAGCAGAGGAAAGCAGCTGAACGAGCATACTATAAGCTATTATCAGATTCCGGGAGGGCTGACTTGCACAGACGGGAAATCAACACAGTCTTTTATCTCATGAAGGTCACCACAGTTGTGTTGTATGGTGCAGAGATGTGGGGACTCTGACTCGGCATGAAACAATGGCAATTGAGGCTCTATTCCGAGAAAACTTATGCAATCATGGTCATGGAGTTGGGCTTGTTACTGTTAGAGATCCTCATCTGGCACCATTGTATATGTTCAGAAAAGTAGATTCTCAACTTGCAGATGCGGCAATCAACAACTCAAAAGCTCTTGACCAACAAAGGATGGTGGCACAACATGGAGTGGACCAAAAGATTTGGCTTCAACCTGGAGATCCTCACAGCAGTCTATCAAGAGGACTAGAGTTGTGGACACAGATAGCTCTTGTCACACAATTGAGGAAAAAGGCAAAGTACAATATTTAACAAAACTCAGTTAACTCCATGGAAATCTTTAGCCCCACTTTGTATAATAAGATCAACATGGAAAAGAAGAACGTTAGCAAGATAACACATATGGAGTCACCACCTACTCATGGAACTCAGATGCAGAGTTCAACCACCAAGTCCACGGGACTGATGGATTTACTGGCTGATAAGGGGTAACTGTCAAAAGGTTCTTTAACCACATCTTAGTGAATAAACATGCTAATGTTTGCTCTGAACACATGGGGGTGGGGTGAGATGAGATGATATGTGTCATATGCAATATGATGACTAATATTGACATTTAACCTTTTGTAGTGGAAATTTGATGGGCCTCTTGAATTTTATAATTCCTTTTAAAGAATTTGATAATTTTCTTTGAGGAAACATTTACTTTTTCAAATCGTCATTCAAAGTGGAATGTAATATTTATTGTGTTAATACTATTCCAATTTAATTTTCAATGTAACAAAATTATAATAATCAAAACAGTGTTTGCTAATTGAGTAGCATATACTACATAATAGTTATATGACATGCAAAATCCTAGTTTTTATTTTCTTTGGTCAACCACCACAAAGAGAGCTCAATGTCTTTGGCCAAGTCTTTGATATGTTCAGCACGTAATTCTAAGGTTCCTTCTTCTTCAACCCTGGCAAATAGCACCGAGTCTTGAGTCAAGGCTGGCAGAGAGCTCCCATCAATGTTTCGGCCTCCTGTAATTTGGTTGTGCCTATACCATTCTTCCAGTACCTTGTAACGCTTCGGCCTTGCACTCAAGTAGCTCCTCCCAGTGTCGTCTCTCTTCCCAAGTCGTTAGTAATTGGCAATGTCCAAAGGCTCAACCAAGAGCCTAAAAGTGTGCCCAGAATTAACCCATTTGTTCTGCGCCTTGAACGTCAGAGGAAGCAAACCATTTGAGTACATGTCTATGGTTTCATCCCAAAAGTTTGTCTCCACCATGCGGTTCAAGTTGGCTTCCAAAGCCATATCGTCATTATACAGCTTGAAGTGCTTCATCTTTTTCTCACACTGCCTCTTGAACCATTCCAGCTTTGCCATTGCATGTAGCACCTTGGCAAACTCGCTGTGCCTGTTAGCTGCATTGGCCTCCACCATTTCCCTGGTTTTCCTGTCCTGGAAAAGCACCAACCTGTTCTGAACATCCTAGAAGACAACCAAACGTCATAAAGCCCCGTTGGGCGACTAGGAAATGCTGTTACTTTGATGCCGAGGCCCAACGCGTGAAGCTGGAGAGCAATCTCCAACTCAAACACCGATTGTGTTTCCTCCACTGCCATTTGCGCAAACTCTCCACCTAGTTTACCCATTATGTCCGGCAGCGTCTGTAGGATTTGCATGTAGTGCCATAGCGTGTGCTCCAAGATGTGTGCGGCAGGCTTGGACGAAACCCCGTGATCCTTTTCCTGGAGTGTCAAGTGCAGCATCTGCAACACTGTGACGGGCTTGTCGATCATAGAAGCACCACTGGTGCTGCAGAAGAGGTAAGCTCCAAAAGGCCTGTAGGGGCTCACTTTGCAAATGCTCCGGAGCAAAGTGTTAGCGAATCCGGTGTAGACCGCACTCGCGACCTGTGCAGATGCCTTGACAACAGTATTCACCAAGCTGGCCGATGCTTCTCCAATTGCAGCAGCAGTAGTAATCGCCTCTTCCTTGGCACCACCGTGTTTGATACGAGCACTAGTAGCGCTTGCTCTCGAGTTCCAGAAGGGGAGGAGCGCTCGGAGAGACTTTGAGATGGATTTGAGAGGAGCAAGGAGCATTCTGGGGACGATGTCGTGCCTGCAAACAACGTGTACGAAGTGATCGTCCCAGCCTTGACTCTGCGCAAGCTCGCTCAGCTTCACGTCGCCCACAAATGGCATCCCAAACGTGACGCACACAAATCTCAGCTTCTGGAGCTTGATCGCGGTGGCGGTGCGACTGAGATAAAGAAGCCACAGCGTGGCCAGGGCCGCAATGGCGCCTCCGAGTGAGTGGCCTGTGAAGATAATTATGTTTTGACTGTCTTCCAACTTCTCAATCTGCAAATGCGGACCTCGATCCTGAAGGGGAGAAAGAAAGAAGTAAGAACTTACGGTGTTCGTGAGTTTGCCATCTCTCCAGATTTCAGCAAATCTTCTTGTGAAGCCTCTGTGAGCCAGGGATTCAAAGAACAAGTCACTGGAACTGTTGCAGCCCCAATGCGCTGGTGCCTGCAGGCCTTCCCAGAGTGGTGAAAGCCTATAGTCGGAATCCATCACCACATCCTCTAGAACTGCGGTGCCTGGGAATGAGATCCACACCGTTTCTTCCTCAGCGTCATGGTAAAACCGTTCGCTTGTCAGCAATCCTGTAAGCCCTGGCCGAGCAGTCGAGCGACTTGAGGACAAGCTCCCCGTTCACCAGGAGCTCCGCATTCTTTGTTTAGGATTAGGATTAGCATCTGGGCTCAGGATTAGCATCTAGGCTTACATCCAAAAAGAGCACAAGTACTCATCGAAAAAATCCAAGTCTTTCTTGACTTAGTCTTTAAACACAATTCACTTGGACATATGATCAATCTTTGCCGAGATTCGCCACTTTTGATTTTGCTGCGAAATCTTCGACAGCGTGGCTCCCAGAGTCCTTCCACACTTTTTCCGCCACTGACAAAAGTGCGAGACACCAGGTTTCAGGCTTCGAGAAAGGTGGCAGACTTTGACTAGCGTGCGCTCGTAGCAGTCAAGGGAGAAGCTGCGTAAGAAGAGCCGGTTTGTGACGTCGTCGTTGTCGTCGTCGTCGTCCAACCATGGTGGCGAATCTGTCCAAAGTAGTTGGGAGTGTCTACCGTGGTGAGCGGCTCTAGCTCGAGGTAACCCATGAGCATCGCAACCACGGCACTCATCGTTGGCCGGCTCCCTTCAAATTCTCGGCTACACAGCAATGCGACGTGCGTGGCTCGGTGAGCCTCTTCTGCGATGTAAAACTTTTCCAGTCTAGGATCGATTAATTCTTCGAGCTTTCCAGCACCAAAGAGGCTCCAAGCCTGCCACCAGAGGAAACAAGTAAGAAACACCAAGCTTGAGATCATGTTTTACCCATTGCGCAAGGATTTCTTCTTCCACAGGAAGTGTGTCATCCATGCACTTCCTGCCGCTGATGATCTCGAGAACAAGAACTCCAAAGCTGAAAACATCGGCCTTGGAAGATAGTCGCCCTCGAAGAACGTACTCGGGTGCCATGTATCCACTATTACACACTGGTGAGTTCCAGAATAACAAGCGAGAAAGGAGAAACGCTTACACTGTCCCGGCCAGTCTCGTGGTTGTGTTTTCTCTGTCCACTCCCGCCAGCTTGGAGATTCCAAAGTCGGAGATCTTCGGCTGGAGCATTTTGTCAAGGAGGATGTTGCTGGCCTTGATGTCCCGGTGTATAACCTGTTCGTGTGATTCCTCGTGGAGATAAGCGAGGCCTTTCGCCACTCCCACGATAATCTGGAAGCGAGCTGGCCAATCTAAGAGTAAACTCTTTCCTGGCAATGACTACCTAGTTACAATGAGCTTAAAGGAAAGATGGATTCACTTACCGAACAGTGTTTGATCGAGGCTCCCTTTCTCGAGAAACTCGTAGACGATAAGCCGATGATTCCCCTCGCAACAGTATCCCTCGAGCATCACAAGATTTTTGTGACGAATGCCGGTGATAATATCGATCTCATTCACAAACTCCCTCTTTCCTTGCTGAGACTCCACCGAAAGCCTCTTCACAGCAAACACGGTTCCATCGCCAAAGAAAGCCTACACACACGAGCTGACAAGTTTAGAAGTTGGCAAAGTTTATATTTTCTGTGCTTGCCTTGTACACGGTGCCAAATCCGCCTTGTCCGAGTTTGTTTCGGTCGCTAAAGTCTTCGGTGGCCTCACACAAATCCCGGTAAGAAAACGCAATGGGTCCTCTCGAACTCCCTGAAAACACAAAGCTTCAACAAAGCGAGAAGAAGAGGAGGAAATGTCCTACTTTGCAGTTCTGAAGAAGGAACTCGAGGCAACCCTCCTCGTCGTCGTCGTCGTCGTCGTCGTCGTCGGGACCTTCTGCGCTTGACGAGCAGAAGTCCGGCAACTCCCAGGATCAAAAACACTGGCACCACAACACCAGCCACAATGGCTGCTGTGTTGCCTGATCCGCCACTGCCACCGCCTGAAAGAACGAATTCTCTTCTAGCTCAAAGCTTTGATTTGTACCTGGAGTGCTAGCAGGAGTTGGAGGGGGAACCACTGGAGGTGGAGCTGGAGCGGAGGCATTTGGACCCAATATTCCTAGCGTCCCTGGATAAACAATGATGGAAGAACTTTGACATTGGAAAGAAACAAGGAAAAACTTTGAGGCAAGAAACCAAGAAGCAAACCCGATGGCAAGTCTCTCGTAAAATTGCTATTCTCGAACCGCATGTTGCATCTTTGTGCTGTGGAATTCCTCCAGAAACGGGCACCAATTGGAAATCTCTGAGTGAAACTCAATGAATCCATCGTCTAGAAGTTGATCGAAACTTACAGTTCGGACATTGGCATACGTCTGCTGGATGCAAGATGAGCAGCTGGGCTGGTCCGACATGTTGTAGCAAGCCGTGTGCGCGTAGGCGATGTTGGGAAACGCACCATATCCGAGAGAAGTTGCAAATCCATTGGAGGGATTGAACCCCTGGAGGAATTCGAAGACTGTGTCGAGATTTCGCTGGAATGGGCTGCCTTCGCTGGTGTTGGCGGTGTTGTAGTAGAGAACGTTTGGTAGTTGACCTGGATCCGTGACGTCCACTGGTCGCTGCTGCTGTGCTGCGAGAGGCCGTGTGCCAAAACAAAGAATGAGAAGAAGAACCCACCACAAGCAGCTCATCTCTAATCCTATATTTCCCTCCCGGCCATAGATCATACATCTAGTTTTGTCAGGATTTCATCTTATATGATTTTTACCCTCGCTTGCTCGTAAAGTGCGTTTAACAGTTCCATGTCATGTCCATTGTCTCGATCGAGATTAGAGCTTCTCCTTCGCGAATTATCAGCTGGGGGACCCGAGGTCGAGGTAGCCGAGCAACATCGCCAAAACGTCGCCCATTGCCGGTCGAAGCTCTCCAGTCTTGGGTGCAAAGCAAAGCAACGTGAAGCGTTCTGTGGACTTCCTCGGCGACATAGTCATTCCCGACTCTCTCATCGACGCACTCGTCCAATCTCCCAGCCTCGCTCAAGTTCCAAGCCTACACCACAGTGTCACCGTTAAGTTTGTATGGAAGTTATCGATACAATGCCAAACTTTCGAGCGGCACCAGCAGTTCTTCCTTGTCCGGGCGTGTTATGTCCACGCGAGCACGACTCCAAAGTTGAACAGTCGGCCTTGGACCCACCAATCAGACAAACTTAACACGCACAGAACTTAAAAACTTAAAGGTGCCAGCCACGTTTGCGCTCTTGAAACCTTTCTCGAAGTCAAAGAGCTTGGAGATCCCAAAGTCTGCGATTTTGGGCTCCAAAGTGCTGGTCAAGAGGATGTTGCTGGCTTTGATGTCTGATTCGAGAAGATCGCCACAAATAAAAAGGGAGAGAAGAGAACGAACAAAGAAAACCAAGAACACGCAAGAACACAAGCAGCGACACGAATCCGATCGAAAGGCGACCGCCGTGTAGATATGCAAGGCCACTGGTGGGCAATCTGGAAGAGAGAAGGACCGCTTCTTTGGTTCCTATCATGATCAAATATGAAAGTGAAAAAGGATGAACAACTTACCAGGCTCCCTTGCTCCAAAAATTCATAGACAAGAAACCTGTCGTCCCCTATCCTTTGAGCCTCACAAGGTTCTTATGCTGGACGCTGGAGCTCATTCACAAACTCCTTATCTCCTTGTAGCGAGAGCTTCTTTACTGCCATCGGCCTACAAAAAAAGCTACATGAAACCAATTTTAGCTTTCCACCTTGCTTTCCTTCACTTTTGATCTCCTATTCCCTTGCTAACAAGAACACCCCAAGAACAGCACAAACAAAACAAAGCACGGCTCCTCCCACCACAGCACCAGGTATAACGCCCTTTCTCCTCCCAGCTGGAGCTAGAGCTGGATTTAGAGATGAAATGTTTGGACCCGGAGTACAAGGAGGAGAGTTATTACTCAAACTTTTATGGTTTTACCAGGAACGATCGCAAAGCTGAAAGGATCGTATCTCATGCGACCTTTGAAAGGTCTGGTTGATCCAAATGATACCACCAGTGGCATATCAAAGAAGGATGTTCATGTAGGCGTCCTGGATGCACTGTCCACAGCTCGGCTGGTCGGACATGTTGTAGCAAACACTGTGTGCGTAGACAGGGTTTGGGAAGCCGCCATAGCCAAGGCTTGCTGCATAGCCGTCTGGCGGATTGTGCTTGTAGAGGAACTCCAGGACGGCCACCACATTTCGCTGGTAAGTGCTGTTCGCGCTGGTGTTTGTTGGGAAGTAGTATACCAGATTTGGCTCTGTGTCTGGGTTTGGATCGTCTGGTGAGCTAACGAGCGGCCAGCGACACATGCCAAGATCAGCCACAGCATCCTACATTCTGCGGCTGGAACTAGAACTCTACATTTCGTTTTTCAACTCTTGCATTTTTTTCTCACTGCGAGAGTTCCATCTCAACTTCGGGCAATCAAAATGTCAGGAGGAGAAAAAGTCAATGAGCACGATTGCTCAAGCTTTCAACGCTGGCAAAGAATGAATTGCAGCTCTAGTGGACAAATGGTCAAGATATTGAGGTGCTTGACGTTGTCATTAGTGCGACAAATAGCTGGATCCAGCTCGTGGAGTTTCAACTTCACGATCTCTACGGACAAGCCAAGGAAAACCTACTACGCGGTTTGTCCAGGGAATCGCTAGTACTTATACTTGTCCGGGAGCTCAGTACCTGGCCAAAGTGAAGGTTTTTATAATCGTGGCTAATTAACAGCTTCTTGCCCAACTCAAAAACCTAGAGCTGTTACTATACTCCTATATTTCCAACTCAAAGAACACGATGAAGTGGCGTGGATGGCGCTCATCACTGGGTTTGCGCAGCAGAAAGGTTGCAAGATTGCAAGCTAACACGATGGTTTAAGAGAAACTCTAGTAAAATGTGTTCGATCCAGCTTCAGCGTACCTTTCTTCTTTATTTCCTCAGCTTGAGACGACTTGGACAAGATCTTAAAGTCGGCAGAGTCCGGAAACTTCCGACACTTTTGCTCAACGCGGCATGTCCATGGAATTCAAGTAATCGCTACTTGTACTCGTTGAGGAGCTCATTACCTGGCCAAAGTGAAAGGGAGCTTGAGTGGGAAGAGCGCCAATCTCGAGATATCCCAGCAACATGGCCACAACGTCACTCATTGTTGGTCGAGCTTCCTCATGTTCTTGCGTACACAGCATGGCAACACGGAGCAGTCTAGAAACCTCCTCCACCGCGTAGTCACCGCCCAGCCTCTTGTCAATGCATTCACTCATCCTGTTTGCCATGACGAGTTTCCAAGACTGCAGCTATGACAGTATTGGTTATCGGTTCTAATTTGATCGACTTACCAGTTGAAGTAAGAGCTCTTCTTCGGCTGGCAATGCCGGATCCACGCACTTTCTGCCGCTGGCGATCTCCAGGACGAGGATTCCATAGCTGAAGACATCAGCTTTGGTCGTCAATCGCCCGCGAGTTGCGTACTCGGGTGCCATGTATCCACTAGAAGAATGGCGTGAGTTTCGTCCAGACTGTGGAAGGAAGAGGAGATCAAACTTACAGTGTGCCGGCCACCTTTGTGCTCGTGAAGCCGAAGCCTTTGTCCAAGTCGAAGAGCTTTGATATCCCAAAGTCGGAGATCTTTGGCTGCAGCTTGTCGTCCAAGAGGATGTTGCTGGCTTTGATGTCTCTGTGGATAATCTGAACATGAGACTCCTCGTGCAAGTAAGCAAGACCCCGAGCTATCCCAATGGCGATTTGAAAGCGTGAGTGCCAGTCAAGGACCACATTTGATCCAGAACCTGCGGATGGAATTTTTAATTTTGTTAGAAGGAGAAACAAAGGAAGCAAAAGATTATTACTGAAGAGCGCTCGGTCAAGGCTGCCTTTGTTGAGGAACTCGTAGACGAGCAGCCTTTCATCTGCCTCGACACAATAGCCTTTGAGCCTTACAAGATTTCGGTGTTGGATTCCTGTGATAATGGTGATCTCGTTCACGAACTCTCTGTTGCCTTGGTTGGACTGCAACGAGAGCTTCTTCACTGCTACTTGCGAGCCATTGTTTAAGGTGGCCTACAACATTTAGACAGATAGTTCTACTGTGCGACTTCACATAAAAAACAACTAACCTTGTAAACGGTTCCAAATCCACCTTGACCGAGCTTGCTTTCCACAGAGAACCCCCTGGTCGCCGCACACAAATCCTTGTAAGAAAAGACCACATGGAGACCTTGATCAAGGTGGGTCCATCTTCAGCAAGTTAGAAGCACTTCAGATTTCCTTACCCTTGATGATCCCAAAGTCTTCGCATTTCTCCGATTTCTCCGATTCTCTTCTTCGCCTTGTTAACAAGAAGAACCCAAGAACAGCACAAACAAAACAAAACACAGCTCCTCCCACCACAGCACCAGCTATCACGCCATTTCTCGTCCCAGCATTTTGCTTGCCAGTAGCTGGAGCTGGATCTGGAGGAGCTGGAGCTGGAGCTGGAGCTGGATCTGGATCTGGATCTGGACCTAAAGCTAGACCTGGACCTGGTGCTGGAGCTGGAGATGAAATGTTTGGACCCACAATGCCCAAAGTACCTAGAAGAAAAAGAAGAACGAAGGTATTGCACTTAAATTTTTGTGGTCTTACCAGGAACGATCTCAAAGCTGGAAGGATCGTATCTCATGCGGCACCTTTGAAAGGTTTGGTTGATCCAAATCGCACCACCAACGGCATACAGATTAACACTTTGGATGTTCGTGTAGGCGTTCTGGATGCACTGTCCACAGCTCGGCTGGTCGGACATGTTGTAGCAGCCACTGTGCGCGTAGACAGCGTTTGGGAAGCCGCCATAGCCAAGGCTCGTTGCATAGCCGTCTGGGGGATTGTTCTTGTAGAGGAACTCCATGACAGCCACCACATTTCGCTGGTAAGTGCTGTTGGCGCTGGTGTTGATTTGGTTGTAGTAGACCACATTTGGCTGTGTGCCTGGGTTTGGATCGTCTGGTGGCGCTCGAGCTACCGAGCAGCCAGCGACACACGCCAGGATCAGCCACAGCATCCTAGAGTCTGTTGTTAAAACTCTACATTTCCTTTTTGGTTGCATTTTTTTTTTCACTGTCCGTCTTGAGACTTGCTATGGCGTGCAAAAGGGTGAGTGTTACTGTGGCAGATTTCACTCACAATACAGTGTCCATGTGGCAGTTTTCTATTGGTTCGGCATTAAATGTCATTTGGATGCCTCATGAATACCCCATGGATGTTGGCCCGATAGGTTATTGTCCCCATAATATGAACAATGTGCTATACATAGATGCCACATATCATCAAATTTGACCCCATAAGATAGGGATTCATCAGGTCATAGGGCTTAGGTGATGCGTTGTGCAAAAGGGCGGTCGCACATTGAGCATTGTGGGTCAGCGCAGCGCAGCACCCTCGCTCTCTCTGGCCTAGGGCACCCACGAATGATGATGAATTTGTAGGAGACCTTCTTTGCCTTAGCGCCCTGCTTTAGTGCTCTGTTATTCTATGCTTTATAAAATCTGTTTTTGGCTATGGTGTAGGGGATATTTCGGGTGGTATGGAGAGCTGCAGTGATGCTAGGGATTGATAGCAATGGCCGCGATCACAGCTCCAGATTCCAGTGTTCTGGAGCGATTCCATCACTTGTCATCACCTTCTCCCCTGCGTTGCCATCCAACTCGATGACCTCCATCCTCAAGAATTGCGGCGCAGGAGGATTCGACGATCGCCTAGACGCCGCAGCAGGTAACAATGGGAGCATTGATGATTGCGAACAGCACAGCGGCAGTTGGCAATGCGGGGAGGACATGGCGATGGCCGTCGATGATGATCAAGGCTGCCACACTCCCAAATTTTAGATGGAGTTCACTTATGCTTGCTATGAACACTATGTTAAAAGAGGTGTGCCAAAAAAGGATAATTCAGTTCTTTTGCCATGAGTGCCAAGAGCAAGATGTGAGAATATAGTGCTCTAGATAAGGTAGTATGGTTCAATTGTCGATTTGGTTTGCAACATTAACAACTTGCTAGAATTCATGGGATGAATGGGCCATGAATGGCTCCATTCCATACATAGCATGGGTCATTGCTATGGGCATGATGCCCCATCCGGGGCATAAGGATTGGATATTCGTAAAATATTCTATGCCTGTGTTTTTTTCACACTCATAATACATATGGACCAATAACAGGCATGTGAGTGAAATCCACCGTTGTAAAATCCACCCTTTTACGAATTGCATGCCATACTTGCAAAGAATGGGTTGTAGAATGAGACCTTGAATATATAAATTTGAAAGCAAAAATAATTTAAAGCAGTCAATTCAAATGTAAGACAGTGTGCTCATGTTTCCCTCATAACATAGTTGAACGGAGAATGACTCAATAGAATATAGATGTTGTCCATCTGCAATGTAAGCAGCTAAGATCATTTAAATGTTGTAGATTGATCTCTTTTCATCCATGTTTTGAAAGTTTGTTCCAATTAGGAGGGTATATGCCATGTTTGCCGAAAGGAGTTTGTGAAAGGAGATCCATTTGCAATCCATGCTATACCATCACCCAAGTTAATGCTGGTTGTCCAAGTTAATGGAAACCAAGATGGCATATATAGTAAGTTTGTTAAATCAAGATGCATGAGCAAGTGTGAGACATATTTGACACTCTCAATATAAAAGCACCATGGCTGCCATCATATTGCTCGGAGAAGATGGTCCTAGAAGTGGCAAAAGGTGGAGATTGGAAAGATGGCATTTCTAGTTGATAAAGATGAAGTTTGTACCAATTGAACGTGTGTTTTAATCCATATGGCACTAGGAGAAAAGATCCATTGGGATATTCCTTTGCAATTTGGGTGCCCACGATCTTCACTATGAGACAAAGTATAGAAATCTAGTTTTAGGAGATTTGGTTGGGAATATGAAATATAAAGAGGAGGAGGATGACAAGGAGTTAGGTTGACCCTTACCTTTTTTCTCAAGCATCTAAAAGTGTTTTTGTAAAATTATAATGGAAAGTGTTTTCCAAAGGGATTTCATGGCTTGTCAATGGCAACATAGTGGCCTGAAGCTTGTGTGTGAGCATTCCACAGCCTACTAGTGGCAATATAGTAAGCTTGAAATAGTGATTTTGAATCTAAGAGTGTTTTTGAGAGATATTTTACTAGGAGGATTTAGAGGTTTTGAGGGAGAATTCTACAGTAGGAGAGAGTGGTTCATAGCTTATTAACAGCAATGCAATGGCAATCAATAGAAAAGCATTCTTAATCTACTTCCTACAAGGGTGTGTGACAATGGGGCAATTGGGGGTAATTGCACGTTGCGTAACACTTTGGAACCTCCATTTTACTAGTTCTATGGTGGTTTGTAGCAAGCTAGTGAAAACATAGTGGCCCCAACTCCTCCCCTCTTTCTTTATCCTTTCTCGAATAAGATTCCTCCTATATAATGCAACAAGGAATTGGGGCTCTTAGTTTGACTAATTGGTCATTCTAGCTAACAAGTGAGTTGGGTAGTCTTGAATTTGCCTAGCCTCTATTGTTGTAGTTACTTTCATGTGTTTTAGAGGGACTTGCTTAAGTGGGCCACATGGCAAATTTAGGATATTCCACAAACACATGGGGAAATAGTGGTGAACTTCATTGTTTGGTATACCTTGGTATCAGAGAAAAGAGTTAACATTTTGCATATATAAATGTAGGGGAGGAGTTTGGAAGATTTTGCTATTCTTTAATCTAGAAAGTAGTGAGTTGGTTTGGAAAGATTTTCAAAATAATTACACTAATGCTATGTTTATTTACCCTTGTCTCGTGGTATCTATGAGAATGGTAAATGAAAGTTTAATTTCTAAAGCATTAGAGGACAATTCTTGGAGAAAATCTAAGTAACACACTTAGATTAAACATCAATAAAGAAGAATTAGTCAAAAAGGAGGTGATAAAAGGATTCCAACCATCCATTAGTGGACTTATAAAAGGTGCTACAATAACATCACCAACAGCAATAATGCCAATAGCTAAGCTACCAAGAGGGTGGTTAAAACAATGGATTCTTCAATAAAGAAAAATTCCAAAATCTAGGACTATAGTAAACCAAGAGGAGCTATCATATGATGATTTCACCTCCTTCTATAGGGTTAGAGAATTTTATAAAGGAAGAAGGCATAGATTTTAATTGGCATTTGGTAGAGCAACTTCATAATGCCATAATAGGAAATTCTTATAGGTGAAAGTGTGGAATCATAAGAGTCCTTTAAAATTTGGTTATGGAGGTGGAAGTAATAACCATGGGGGATGAAAATTGCAATCCTCACTATTAAATCATTTAGAAAGTTCCAATAATGAGAACACCAACAACCCAAGGGCATATGAAAAGAGGATGTGGCCAAGAGGTGGGGTATTTGCTTTAAGGATCAATCAATTTATAATTAAGGGGGTTTAGGGGATCTAGAAGATGCTTCTAGACCCCTTGATAAAGGAACTTCCATTTTGGTTAGAATGTAAAAGAATTGGACTAGGTAGATACTTAAATGTTCACTAAAAAGAAGATCTTTATGTTCTAGCTACTTATAATTTTATATTTGGTGCGTTTGTTTATAAAGGATCACTAAAATGTTCAAAGGGTTAAAAAACCTTGTTGCACTATATGAATGTGATGCCACTATCTTTGGCAACTTTAAATTGCCTAACTTTAAACCAGATGCAAAATTGGTTGGCAACCCTTTTTACAACAAAATAGGTGAATGGCTGGTTAGCCTAGAACACTTTTCTATGGACTAAAATTGTAATATCCACTAGAGTCTAGTGAAAGTTTGGAGATTAGTTTTTCAATTTAGATAGTTAAAGGCTCCTACATGAGCTTGCGAGAAGGACTCAAAAGGACAGTGAGATTGTCTAAACTTTTGCAAATGCCCTAAGTCAATTTGTATGTTCGAGAATAATGTTCTTAATCTACTTTTTGCAAGGTTATGTGATAGTGGGGCAATTAAGAATGGCTTGTATCCAACTAATGGAAACATAATAGCCCCAAACCATCCCCTCCCCTTAAAGTACCTTTCTTCATCCTCTCTTGCACAAAATTCTTTTTGCATAATGCAATAAGGATAGCTTGACCAATTAATCTTTCTAATCAATAAGTGAGTTGGGTAGCTTTGGATTTGTCTAACCTCCCATGCTGTAGCTACCCAAGTGGGCCACATGGGAGATTTAGGATATTCCATGGACACATGGGTGAGTTTGACTACTTGGGTGGTAGAAGTTAAATCCAATGGGGAAGAGTTGAGATGTGGGAAAAACATGCATAGGTTCTCAAACACTAAGAAGAGTTTATTCTTGGCAAGTTAGTATCTTCTTTTAGTTCTCAAGGCACCAAGGTTGGGAGGATCATTCATGGCAATTTATCATGGCAAATGGTAGCAGTATGGTGGATTTTTTGATGGGATGAACAACAGAATGACCAAGGGCTTCCATGATCTAATTCTCTTGATCAGCTTGCTCCCTGGCATGATGCTAGAGACCATCTACAAAACTGAAACATAAATGTCAATCCACTCTTGGCAAGCTCTGTAATCTGTGAACAATGCAATTCCCGAGTGGAGCATACACCCATCTGTGGCTGGAAAAGGGCAAGCTTGAATGGCTATAATAGATGGGTGTATGCTTCACTTGGGAATTGCATTGTTCACAGATTACAAAGCTTGCCTAGAGTGGATTGACACTTTTTAAGAATATACATGGTCATACATGGGTTGTATATTCTTAAGATATAGAATGCATGTGTCAATGGTCCTGATTTACAAATAACATGCCATACCATGGACAGCTTGGAGTAAGTGCTTAAGCTGGTCCAGATGTGCTCAGAGACAAGCTTGCAGCATGTAACATGTTTAGAAATGTACGAGAGACATAAGTCTGTTAATGAATTTACTTAACAAATGAAGGCTAAACACAGTTTGTATTAGTGTTAATTATGAAAATTGTAATAGTGAGTGCATGGAATATGGAAATGGAATACAGAAATGTGCATATCAATTAGCCAAAAACCCTAACTTATATACAGAAGCGAGTAATCCGGATTGAAACCAATTCGACGGCTACCAAAATCCCACTATGCTAATATTAGTATACGGCATCGTAGCCGTACACTTGGCCCTTATATCATCCCCTCCTCTCGGAATAATGGAAGGCTATTAGGGTTCTCTTGTAAATGGGCCGGGATCTGGAGGAATATCAAGAGGAGGCATCGGCGGATCTATAGACGGTATTAACTGCTCTTGATCCCTTTGTATGAAGCATTTCAACCGCTATACATGCACAATCTCCGGAGGATCGGCCTGCTAGACGTCATGCCGAACCTCATAAACTTGCGGTCCAACTTGCCGCAACACCCGATATGGTCCTTTCCACTGCGCAAGGAGCCCCTTAGATAAACCACGTACCGTAAGATGGGGAAAACGGACTAACACCAAATCATCCACTTTGTACTTTGCAGGTGGACGATGATGGGAGTTGTAGCACCGTTGTTGTCCCACTTGTATGCGGCCTAAGTGTTCGGCAGACTCTGCTCGAACAAGTGGAAGAATGCTCGTCAAATATTGATCCCATAACCTAGCATCAGGAGCTCATGGCAATCGCGAAGGTAAACCCAGCTCCGTTGGTAATATTGGATCATGACCATATAAAAGTTTATATGGTGAAGCACCAACAAAACTCTACACCCCTGTGACATAGGCATACCAAAGAGACGGCAAATAACCATCCCAATCCGAATGCTGAAAGTTCGACTACTTTGCAATCATCCCTTTGAATGTCCGAACGAGCCGTTCCACCAGACCGTCTGATTGTGGATGATAAACACTTATAAAAGTGTGGCGTATCCCCAACTGAGACATCAAAACATGAAATACCTCAGCCATAAATGCAAGACCATTATCCAAAAGAATCCGCTCTGGACAAGAATGTTGGAACACCACTTGATTGAGGAGAAAGTATCCAACAGCAGTTGCAGAGGCGCTAGCAAGAGCACCAACTTCCACCCAACGAGTCAAGTAGTCAGAAGCAATAATAACATATTCATTGCTAGCAGTCGACCGTGGAAAAGGTCCCATAAAATCAAATGCCACCAACTCAAACGGACGGGAAATTGCAATTGACTCAAACCGTCCTTCCGTAGCACAAAGGGGAGTATTACGTGCTTGGCACCAAACGTAGCTACGCACATACTGGATAACATCATGTCGCATCTTTGGCCAATAGAAAGACCTACGCAGCTTCTCGGTCACACGACGATGTCCCATATACCCACCTAAAATAGGAGAATCATGGTAGGCATGGAGAAACTGCAGAATAAAGATAGAAGGTACCACCAGTCGTGAATGATCATTAGGATCCGTCCTCACAAAATAAAGAAGGCCATCTTCAAGGCGATATTGAGAATGTAAATGCCGGAAAAGCAAGTCATCAGCAAGTGATGCAGGATCCTCAAACGCATCTCGAAGCCTTCGAATCCACAGCTCAATCTTTTGAGCCTCGCGAACCTCATCAAGAGAAGGTAGATCTTGCTCTGTGCCTTGTGGACACTGAACATCAAGTATAGCAACCACCAACGGCACAGAATCCTCATTTAGAAAATCCACAGATGCTGGAACAACAGGCTCATCAGAAACAAGATAAAAGAGTGGAGAAGGAAGAGGAGCTCGAGAAAGGGCATCAGCATCAGCCATAGAACTCTTTGGGCGATGAACAACATCAAAATCATATATCTGAAGCTTTAAAGCCCACTGAGCAGTACGACCAACCAAGTTCTTCTGCTTCAATAATGAAATAACGGCAGCATGGTCACCTTCAAGTAACGTCTGAGAACCATGTAGATATGCATGAAGTTTCTCGAAACCCCAAACTGCCGCTAAACACTCCTTCTTTGTCGTGGAGTAGTTCACCTCCGCTAGTTGTAACATACGGCTTATATATGCAATGGGATGATGCTAACCAAGCACACTTAGGCTCTCTTGCATTAACACAACTCCAAGACGAATATCAGAAGCATCAACGCGCAAAATAAAAAGTCGAGTGTAGTCAGGATATGCCAAAACCGGAGGAGTCATCAACAGCTCTTTGAGATCCATAAACACCTGCTCACAATCGGAAGACCAGATGAAAGATGACGTTGATGACTTCGGCAATGCTCACAACGGTGCAGTGCGATCAGAAAGATGATCCACAAAACGACCAAGATATTGCACCTTGCCCAGGAAGCACTGCACATCATTCACACACTTCGGAGTAGGGAACTTTAGAACGGCTACGAGTTTGTCAGGATCAACTTGTAAACCCTCACGAGAAATACGGTACCCAAGATAAGTTGTGTCTTTGGACCTAAACACACACTTCGACCGCTTCAGCTTTAAACCAACATCCCGTAACCAATCCAACACTTTACACACATCACGAATGTGCTCTGCCCACGTCCCCTCCGAGTGAATCAAGACATCATTAATGAAGTCAGCAGTCACCTCTGGCATATCACAAAGAATTTCGTCCATCATCCGCTGGAAAGTTGCTGGAGCATTGTTCAAACCAAACGGCATCACCAAGAACTCGTTCAAACCAAACGGTGTACGAAAATCAGTCTTAGGAATATCTTCGTTGGCCATCGGTACTTGCCAGTACCCAGAAGCAAGATCTAGCTTGGTGAACCAACGACTTCGCCCCAGACGATCCAAAAAATCAACAGTGTGAAGAAGAGGGTACACATCTGGGATCGTCACTTCATTTAACAGACAATAGTCGATGTAGAAACGAATACTCCCATCAGGCTTTGTCACAAGATGAGGTTCACATGCCCAAGGACTCTGCGACTTCCGAATAACACCCTTCTCCAACATGTCCTTGATGTTTGCATATAAAATCTTGATCTCCTTGGGTGACCGACAATGAACAAGAACCTTGATTGGATGAGCATCCCCGGCTGGAATGGGATGACGTGTGGCAATCTTGGCCCCAGACGATAGGTCAAATTCAAAGAAATCAAAATACTCCTTCATGAGCTGGTCAATAGCTGCAACACAAAGATCATCAGAGGGATCGGAAAAGGGAAGAGCAGAACAAGATGGAAACACAAGAGGAAATAGTGGGGGAACAAAAGTAATGGAAGCAGAGGTAGAAGTAAAAGGACGAAGAGGTATGGAAATGAGAGGAATGAATGAAACATGAGGAAGTATGAAACAAGGGGGAGAAGCCTGAAAGTCACACTTGGCATGATTGCGCTGCAACCAATCCATACCAAGAATGAGGTCAAAAGCTTGACTCAGCACTACCTGCAACGACTGCAACTCAAGCTCGAGATCGCCCACATGCACAACCAGGTCCGCCTCATCTCGTGCACATGCATGGGTACGGCCGTTGCCATAAAGAATGAAAACTGGATCCGCCGCACGACGCAAGTGTAGACGACAACGTGTAGCAACAGGTCGAGCAATAGAAGATAAACTCGAACCTATATCAACCAACACAGAAAGAAGAATAGGAGACCTTGTGTTATAAAAATGAGCTTGGAAAGTAAACACTGGATGAACCGGTGCCGAGTGAACCCCTTGATGATACTCCCGAAAGAAAGATGGAGGGGTCACTAACTTATTCGCGCAAGGTCCCTCCGTTACTCGCGCGACTCCTCATTTCCCGGATGCACCTCGGTATCCAAACCTTCCACCGCAGCAGCACCAACGGGACGTTGCTGACGCCAAGGTCTCCACCCAAGAAAGGGAGGTCGCCAATTCGGAAAGCGCCAACAACACCAATAAGTATGACCAACTTCATCACATGCCCAACAACAAACATCACGGCCACGACTATGTCCTCGCCCATGTCCTTGGACTCGAGTAGAGCAGCATCAACCTTCATTGGAACAGGACCATCACTCATAGGAAGGGGAGCGGAAGGATGTGTAGTGAGATGTGGAAGAGGCGACGTCTCATAACGTTGTGCCAAGCGAAGAGCATCGTCAAAGGTGGCAGGAGCAAGTGCATGCACAAGTCCGACAAGATCTTGATGAAGTGCTAGCCACAACGTTCCTAGCTTGATCCGCTCCGACATATTAGGCTCCGCACGAAGCAAAAGACTTCGGAAACGAACACCAAATTGCATCACCGACTTAGATGACCCTTGGCGAAGACGATGCAATTGTTGGAAGGCATCATCACAATCGTCGGCGTGTCCGAAGGCGCATTTGAAGACGTCCGGAAGAACACTCCAATCGCCACGAGTGGCTGTGCTCAATCCATTGTACCACTGCAACGCTGTCCCTTGGAGACATGTAGGGAACTCACACAAACGTCAAGCATCATCCCAAGAATGATATGTGGCAATTATCGTGAAGTGATCGAACCAATGGTACACATCATCCCTAGGATTCCCACGAAAGAACTCCGGCCGAACGCGAGGATTGGCACCAAGAGCAGGAGGAGTTGGACCACATGCCGTGAATGTTGCCATCAATTGAGTTTGGTTGTTCAATTGCAAGTGCATAGCATCAAGCAATTGAACCAACTGCTGCTTTAGAGTCAAAGGAGGAGATTGCGGATCGACCATAAAGATAAACGAAAAAGAAAGAGCAAAAAAAGAGAAATGACAAAAAACTGGAAAGAAATGGTAGATCTAGACAATGCAAAAAGCTAGATCTAAACCAAAATCTTGAAAGGAAAGAACAAAAAAAAAGAAATGGAAAAAGTTAGATTTAAACGATGCAAAAGCTAGATCTAAATTGAAATCCCAAATCCAAACACTCCCTAGGGACAATCAAAGGTGCCCCTCATCTTCACTAATGTGAGTGCATGGAATATGGAAAGGGAATACAGAAATGTGTATATCAATTAGCCCAAAAACCCTAGTTTATATACAGGAGCGAGTGGTCCAGATTGAAACCAATCTGACAGCTACCAAAATCCCACTACGCTAATATTAGTATACGGCATCGTAACCGTACACTTGGCCCTCACATCTAATTAAATATGTATTTATGCCTAATACAAATATCTTCAATACCAATAAATATTTAACCTATTCTAATTCATATAAAATATATTTTAAAACTTTTTGAATTGGTTTTTATAATCGTGGCCAATCTTGCCCAACTCAAAAACCTAGAGCTGTTACTATACTCCTATATTTCCAACTCAAAGAACACGATGAAGTGGCGTGGATGGCGCTCATCACTGGGTTTGCGCGGCAGAAAGATTGCAAGAGTGCAAGCTATGGCATGAAGGTTTACACGATGGTTTAAGAGAAACTCTAGTAAAATGTGTTCGCCCAGCTTCAGCGTACCTTTCTTCTTTATTTCCTCGGCTTGAGACGACTTGGACAAGATCTTAAAGTCGGCAGAGTCCAAAAACTTCCAACACTTTTGCTCAACGCGGCATGTCCATGGAATTCAAGTAATCGCTACTTGTACTCGTTGAGGAGCTCATTACCTGGCCAAAGTGAAAGGGAGCTTGAGTGGGAAGAGCGCCAATCTCGAGATATCCCAGCAACATGGCCACAACGTCACTCATTGTTGGTCGAGCTTCCTCATGTTCTTGCGTACACAGCATGGCAACACGGAGCAGCCTAGAAACCTCGTCCACCGCGTAGTCACCGCCCAGCCTCTTGTCAATGCATTCGCTCATCCTGTTTGCCATGACAAGTTTCCAAGACTGCAGCCATGACAGCATTGGTTATCGGTTCTAATTTGATCGACTTACCAGTTGAAGTAAGAGCTCTTCTTCGGCTGGCAATGCCGGATCCACGCACTTTCTGCCGCTGGCGATCTCCAGGACGAGGATTCCATAGCTGAAGACATCGGCTTTGGCCGTCAATCGCCCTCGACTTGTGTACTCGGGTGCCATGTATCCACTAGAAGAATGGCGTGAGTTTCGTCCAGACTGTGGAAGGAAGAGGAGATCAAACTTACAGTGTGCCGGCCACCTTTGTGCTCGTGAAGCCGAAGCCTTTGTCCAAGTCGAAGAGCTTTGATATCCCAAAGTCGGAGATCTTTGGCTGCAGCTTGTCGTCCAAGAGGATGTTGCTGGCTTTGATGTCTCTGTGGATAACCTGGACATGGGACTCCTCGTGCAAGTAAGCAAGACCACGAGCTATCCCAATGGCGATTTGAAAGCGTGACTGCCAGTCAAGGAACGCATTTGATTCAGAACCTGCGGATAAAGCTTATCGTTAGAAAGAATGGAGAGAAACAAGGATTATTACTGAAGAGTGCTCGGTCAAGGCTGCCTTTGTTGAGGAACTCGTAGACGAGCAGCCTTTCATCTGCCTCAACACAATAGCCTTTGAGCCTTACAAGATTTCGGTGCTGAATTCCCGTGATAATGGTGATCTCGTTCACGAACTCTCTTTTGCCTTGGTTAGACTGCAAGGAGAGCTTCTTCACTGCTACTTGCGAGCCATTGTTTAAGGTGGCCTACAAGAAACAGGATAGTTCTAGGCGTGCAACTTCACAGAATAAAGAACTAACCTTGTAAACAGTTCCAAATCCACCTTGTCCAAGCTTGTTCCTCTTGCTGAAGCTATCAGTGGCTAGAGACAAATCCTGGTACGTGAACACAACAGGACCCTCAATGCTTCCTGTTGTCAACGAAGCAAACCACGTCAAAAACGGGAAGAACACTCGAGAGAAAACAACACTTACTTTGGATGTCGGCATCGTCTCCACGCCTGTGGCGCCCAACCAACTTGGTATGCATCCTCCATCTCCATATGGCAAAGCCAGCAACACCCAAGAGCAAACAAAGCCCCACTGCTCCTCCCACGAGTCCCCATCGCCACACTAGAGCTCTATTGTCTCTAGAAGAGGAACTGGATGCTTGAGCCGGAGGAGAAGAACTTAACGGAGGTATTGGAGCTGGCGCAGGAGCTGAAACATTTGGACCCAGCACCCCCAAGACACCTAAATTTCTCATGTGAGATGCATCCTCCCTTATAGAAACTTACTCATATTGACCAGCTCGGCAGTAAAGTTGTAGTTCTCGAATCTCAAGCGGCAGCGATTGGAGGTGTCGTTGGTCCAAAGCACGCCACCCACGGCAAGAGGAGCCACTTGCCGGAACTCATTGTAGGTCTGCTGGATGCACGAGGCGCAGTTTGTCTGATCCGACATGTTGTAGCAGCCAGTGTGGCCGTAAGCGGTGTCGGGGAAATCGCCATAGCCAAGGCATGACGCGAATCCATTGGGAGGATTGTGTTCGTAGAGGAACTGCATGACCGTCTCCACATTCTTCTGGAACTGGCTCCCTTGGGTGGTCTTGCGGGTGTTGTAAGCCGCGACACCAGGTCTGGCGTCGCTTCTTCGCTCGTCGGGTGGAATGCCTTGCGCTGCCGAGCGATCGAGCAAGAACAGGGGGATCATCCATAGCAAGCTCAAGAGCGCCATTGCCGTGCTTCACGCGGCTGAGCCAAAGAGAGTATGTCAAGTCCAAAGCTGGTCAAGTCACACTCTAGCTGGTCAAAGTCATGCTTATCACATCGTTTTCAGCTTTTTTCCACAGAGAGAGAGAGAGAGAGAGAGAGAGAGAGAGAGAGAGAGAATCAAGAAGCAAAGATTGCAAGGAAGCTCGATTACCTTTAGTTATATAAGTACACAGCAAAGTATAAAAATTCCCAGTGCATATCCCGGGTAGCATCACAAAAGGTGCCCGAATTTTTTCCCATCTTATAAAAAATATCAGCCTCCTCTCCCTCCACCGCCATAGCCTTTTTCTGCCACTTTGTACACCGAAACCTGTAATTTTCGTAGTCCTCACGTACACACCATAAACCACACGAGATCATCAGCCAGGCAAAGAGCTCGACGATTACCCCCCAGTTTTTCGCGTCTCGACAATCACCGCCGCGTCCCGAGGGGAGCGCTCGAAGCTTTCCCCGGATCCGTCTAGACCGCATGGGGAAGGAGCCTCTCGCAGGTCCGAGCCAGCGACTGGAGATTGCAGCGCACCACCGTGTTGGTGAAAGTGAGCGTGTCCTCCCGGGTGTTCCCGTCCGGGATCTCCACCACGTACGACTCCATCACCAGCGTCCCCGGCCGGTCCTGGACCAGCGTCTCGTGCAGCGTCGTGATGGACCTGTAGTTCCTGAGCCTGTGGTCGCCATCCAGCACCTTGAAGCTCAGTATGTGCTTGTCCTCGTCCAGGATCTCCAGCTGCTCCTTGCTCGTCGTCGCGGGAAGCCCCGACACCACCGTGATCTCCCGGGTGCTCCCCACTTTGAGGTCGCCCTGCGTGGAGCAGCTGCGTATGAATCGCTTGTAGCACTGCGGCTGGTCGAACCGGCGAACCACTGACCAGACCACCTCCACCGGCGCTCGGACCTCCTGCACCAGCACGGAGCAGCACTCGTTGGAAGCCGGCTCGTGAGTGTGGTGCTCGCCCACAGCCTCCTCCATTCTAGCGCTCTCCCGCTCCAACTCTTCTATCCATTCTCCTGTAGAGGGCGCAACAGTTTCCTGCCAGCGGAGGAAATCAAGCGCGCGCGCGCGCCCCTTGCTTGTCAGGCCCCGCAATTCACAATGCAAAACAGATCACACAGGAATGGATCTTTTCACTCTCTTCTAGCCACCGCCCTAGCAAGCAGCTACCAGCAAGCAGCAATGGCATGAAATTCTGGCAATGCGCTGCTTACCTTGCACATACCAGCTGCTGGAGAAGATCCTAGCGACGAAATTGCGCGGCCAGCAGTGACTTTCACTCCCGCGAGACCATGTCAGAGCCAAAAACCCTAGATAGCAAATCCACCGACCATATCTATCTGGGAATATGCCGCGGGCATCTCCTTGTCCGTACGATGCGCATTAGGGCGAGCGCGGGCGATGGCGGCCAGCAGCAGCAGCAGCAGCGGCAGCAGCGATGGCGGCGGCGCCAGCGGCAGGCGCGCCATCACCAGCATCGTCGACGACCAGGGCGTGTACAGCTCCCGGTGTGGCTACTGCAAATCCGGGCGGACGAGCAGCGTAGCTCACGGTGAGCGAAGTATGTGTGCTGTGGCTGGTCTTGACTGGGAATTATGCGTGCTTCTTGGCAGGAATGGCCGCTCGCAGGCTTCACGTGAACGATTATCAAGGTATCTCTGTGATCTCTTCCTCTCGATTGGTGAAAGTTCTGTTTTTTTTTTCTTCTCCAGAGCTGCTGGATCGAGGGTGGAGACGATCTGGAAGTTTTCTCTATAAACCCGAGGGAAGGACGTGCTGTCCTCCCTACACCATTCGGCTCAAAGTGGACGCGTTCGTTCCTTCCAAGGAGCAAATCCGTGTAAGACGTCGCATGAACAGGCAAGAACTAGAACTTTATCGGTCTTTCACGCGCACTTTTGACGATCTATTCTATCACAAGCAGGTATCTAGAAGGCGACTGCATTGGAAAAGATGATGATGCCTCCAAGGGAACTATCAGTGGAATGGAGACTGGGAAAGAAGAGGATGGAGTCTCCGCGGCCCTTGTAGATAGCTTGAAGGCAGCGATAAGAGATTGGATGGTGGATGCCGGTGTTGGCTCGGACTTCCAGGTTCCGGATGTTGGAGTTCGCAGGATATCGGAGAAGGTTAGACAAAAGCTCCAGGAGGACAGCACTTCTGAGTGGGAAGCGAGCTACACGAGCAACGCTGCGTTTTTAGTGGCATCAGCCTTGAAGAAGAGGCGCAATTTAGATGGTGGTCAGCTAGCTATGGAGGTGGTACCGGCGGACTTGGCTTCTCAGCTGGCAGCGAAGCTCTCGGCTCAACAGCTGAGCGGTGTAGTTGTCAAGGCTTGCAAGGGTCACGTCAACTTTTATCTCTCGAGCTCAGCCAAGGGGAAATCTTCTGTGGCTGCCATCCATGGCGAAACAAAAGCTGGCCATGGAGATGGAGAAGCTCCGGTACACAGGGTGAAGCGGACTTTGGAGGTGCGAATGCAAAGGTCGGCATTTGATCGTGAATCGTTTGAGCTTTACAAGAAATACCAGGTTCTTGTCCACAACGACAAGCAGGTCCTGGAATCGTCGTATCGAAGATTTCTGGTGGATTCTCCATTAGTTCCTTTTCAAAGTGCCTCCACTAGCTATGGCTCTTTCCATCAGCAGTACAGAATCGATGGACGCCTTGTTGCTGTGGGGGTTGTCGACATTCTTCCAAAGTGCCTTTCCAGCAAGTATTTGTTTTGGGATCCCGACTTTGCCTTTCTTTCTCTGGGAAAGTTTTCGGCCTTGCAGGAGATCGAGTGGGTTAAAGCTGCCGCCGAGCCATCGTTACAGTATTATTATCTCGGTTACTACATACACTCCTGTCCAAAGATGCGCTACAAGGCGGCCTACGCGCCAGCGGAGCTTCTCTGTCCTTTGACTCTAAAGTAAGCTTTCAAGTTTTACCGCAAAGTAAGAAACTAATGTGTGCTCGATAGATGGATACCCTTTGATATTGCTCGTCCACTTGTGGAAACCGGGGCCTTTGTTCGACTTTCAGGCGAGAACAAACAAGCCGATATCACAAGCAACGGCACCGAAGCTCTCGAGCTACACGAGACTCCCAAGAACCTCGGTGAAGTTCCCATTCTTCTCTACAGCAGCGCTCGATGCATCTTACTCAAGGTATCATCTTTTTCTTTCAATTCCCATTTAGTCTCGGATGGTTTCGATACACCAGGATTTGGAACTAGCAGCTCCAAAGCGCTTCATTGAAGGACTGAAGTGGCAACTGTTGCAGTATTGGCAGCTTGTTGGGGAGGGCCTCGCATCTCGAATGGCGTACGCCATCCAGTCCAAGTTTTCCTGACTGAAAACGACTTACATGTACAGCCACTATTTGTATTTTCCGATTCGATTCTCATAAAGCAGCACGCTTGCGAGACGAGTTCATGTATGGCCGGATGACCCACTCGTTCTGTGCCTCGACTTGGTCCACCGTTCCCAGCTTGATTTGATACAGCCGCAGCTCGAAGCGCGGTCCTACCTCTTTGAGCTCGATGGATTTGACGCCCCCCTGCTTTTCGTAGACGTGGTGCCTGCGAATCAAACAACAAAACGTGCTGGCTTCAGACAGGAAGAATGCGGAGGTGGAATGTACCTGAAAGAGATGTAGTCCTGCTGGTTTGCGAATGTGATTAAACGCTTCGAGTCCGGCTTCGGGACTGGGAAGAGGTATTTGAGTATGTTTGAAGTTCTCATTCCCAGCTGGAAGAGAGACAAAAAGTCAGAAACGAAAACGGATAAAGACGAAGAAAACTTGCACCTTGGTGTTGAAGTTATTGAGTATTAGATGTGGATATGCTTCAGACATTGTTCCCAGGCCTTTCTTGTCCTTGATATCGTGCCTCGTTACCTGCAGAATGGCTCATTAATCAGCTTGGTTCCTAGAAACTTCAAGAAAAAAACTCCAAACACTTTCACTCACCACATTCATGAGACCGAAATACGCAGTCGGACCATACGGGAGATGGCAGACGATCAAGCCATCTGGCTCTCCTCTGTGTTCATGAACCATGATTATGTCGGTAAAATCGTGAGCTCGACAAGATTCCACGATCTCTGCAATCACCTGTCCAAAAAAGCTTAGTTTCTACGGGGAAAAGCGTGAATGGCGAACCTGTCCTCCACGGTTCATCCTTTGCGCATTTGGAAAGACGATCTTTAGTTCCTGTAAACAACCGGCCAGAACAGTTTTCCTAGACTCATGGTAACACCTCAAGCTACCTTGACAAACTGCGTAAGTCGACTGCTAGGATCGCGGGAAGTGGTCAGGAGAATTTTCGGATCAACCTCTCCAGCATAAGCGTACTCATCATCGACGTGCGTAGTAGGCTCTGAAACACGAATACACACACCCCCATTCACTAAACAATCTCGACGACGCAAAAACGTAAGAAAGAACCTGCCGTGTTCTCATCCTCGAGGTCGATTTCCTGCCTCAAAGACGCCTCATCGTTCCGCAACTCAGTCGGCAAGGGCTTCCCTTCTACAAAAGCACAAAAGAAAAAGAAAAAGAAAAGAAACGCTGCTCATCTCCTCGCAAAAAGAGATTCTCGTACCTTGCAGCGCTTGCTTGATCTTGCGCTTCTTCTCGTACACCTCGCGCTCCTTGCCCTCCAAGCTCTTGCGATACAGATACTCCCGCCGGAGACGGGCATTCCGCCGGATCATCGCCCCCAAGAGCCCTAGCAAAAGCCCTAAATCCCAGCACGGAATATTCCAGGCAGCATCACCGAATATTCGTAAAACGCCCTTTCGGAAAAGGTGAAAAGTAAAGAAAAGAAAAGATTGCCACGAAGGCAATGTGATTCATGCAACGCAGGTGGGCGCAAAAATATCAACGTGTGACATGGCGCGAGTGGCCATTCTCGCGCTGCCACGAAGCCGCCACCGTCCATGCTCCGCGTTGGACCCGGGGCATCTCCACGCGAATATGCTTCGCCCTCATGTCCAGTGTCGCGTTGCGCCATGCTGGGGCGTATCCCGGATTCCAGCTGGGACCCTTCGCCTCCTTCTCCACACATTGCCCCGCGCTATTGATATTTTTTTCTACCAGGCCTTACTTAAGCTACCACCCATTCTTCTCTCTCTCACTCCACTCCGTCTCTCTCGCTCGCTCCGCTCGAGGAGGAGGGAATCTGATCGAGAGAGCGGATAGAGGGAGAGGACCGAGGAGAAATGGCAGCAACAGTAGCCAGCACCGGCGCTGCTTCGTCCTCTTCTTCTTCGTGTCCTTCTTCTTCTTTTTCGAATTCCTGTTCTAGAGCTCTTCCCAGATCCACCATCGTGAGGATGAGGACGAGGGCGGTCGAGTGCTGCGCGTCCTCGAGAAAATCCGCCGCGGTTGGGTCGAGCGTGCGCTGCCCAATCTCAGCTCCGGTGCCGTCCCGATTCGTCCTTCCGCCGCAGATGATTCCAATTCCGGTGGTGATCGAGGTAACGTCTCGGAAGCTATGTCTTGTTCGTTGAGTTCCGTGCTCATGTCGGTGTGCGTGGTTTGTCGGTGGTGGCTCAGGTTGATCAAGACGAGGAGGACGAGCTCACTTTCCTGGATTACGACGACGACAATGAAGAGAAGAGGAAGTCTCCTTGGCTCACGTCTCAGTACTTGAGCTTAAGGCTGCGATGTTCCTCGTAAGTTTTCTCTCTCGGCAGGCTCTTGGATTGGAGCTCACAAACGAGTGCTCTGTCTAGGTTGATGATGAAGGAAGCGAAGGATGCTCTCAGTCGCCACTTCAAGGGACGAGAGCCGACCGTCTCCGTGAACTCCATGCTCAACACCACCGCTGACAAAGTCTCGAGTTCTTCCGCCGGTAGCAACAAGAGAGCAACCGACAAGGTAGGAGTTTTCGCATTTGATCGATCTTTTCTCGTCAGTGCCCCTGACTGACTTGAATTGCTCGAAAAACTTTCCAGAACCGCCACCTCCAGCTGAATCTCATCAGCGAAAGCTACCACGGGGATACCGTTAAGTTCATCACGGATGTGGTTCTTTCCGACGAGCAGGGAGGTTACTTTGGAGACCGGGCCGTCAACTCCACCGTTGCTTGAGGATCGAGCTTGGGAAAAAGTGAGAATCTTCCTCTTCTTCATCCTCATCGAAAGGATAGAACACAATGGTGGAAGCGTTTTGCTAGGCCCTGCTTCTACACTCCCATCCTGATCTGATGAACACCGGAACTTGGATGATCTGTGCGAGGATGATCTGCTGCCTGGAAACTCTATTAAAAGCTTGGATCAAGAGAAAAATACGACTTTCGAGGATACATGATCGCGGCAGAGCACAGTTGGATCGTCGTCGTCTTGCTCCGGAAAAAAAGATAGAAAAGAGAATGCTGAGCTCGAGATGGCTGTAAAATAATAAGCGGAGGAGAAGAAACTAGAGAATAGAATACTCTCTCATATCACTCTCACTTGTTAGTGTGTGTCGAGTGATTGCCCACAATGTCAGGAATAATTCGAAGGCAATCACCAACAGGAATCCGGGATAACATCGAAAACGGTTGACAGTGCTGGTCTCGAGATCTCCGGATGAGAGAAGGGAAATGCAAAGACGAATGTTCAAAGTGGAAGTCCAATTGAGGAGTCCAGCTCCATCGCAGTTCATGGCCTGTCAGTGAAGATTCCATCCTCTTTGAGCACGTAACTGTTGCAAAACAGCCAAGAAGTTGGGAAAAGATAAGACAGGAATCACGCCCATGCTCCACGGATGGATGGATCCGTCCAGCTATTGTTTTAGCCAAAGCAAAGTATTTGATGGTTTGATCGTTAACCAGAAGCTCGACTACGGAGGTTCTTTCCACCACAAGAACTCGGTAGTAAAGTTGCAATGTAGCAAAAGCCAAAGGTTGTCGCTGGCACGAGATGCCTGGCGAATCGAGTAAAGTTCTGGCCCTGCACGTCTGTTCGAAAGCTCGCAAGAGACGAATAGAGGTGGCTATTCTTCTTCAAGAGATTCCCAAACTGTTTTGTTTGGTGTCCCGCTGAGCAACAGAGGGATCCGCGCTCTCGCCTGCTTGTTTGCGTGAGGCGGTTCTTTGTACATGATTCTAGCATCAAGTTGCCATTGATCGTGCAAAGTACTTCCAAGTGTGGTCCTTGTGAGCGAATGAAGGATGGAAACTCGTACAAGCCTCTCCACCATTGTTCTCGAGAGAGCATACATTAAGAAACGGTCAGAATTCCAGTATTTCTCCTCAGACCGCTGTCCTTCGGAATGTCGACAGCTTACCATTCTTCTTGCAACAGATCTAACTTGAAAGCTCATCTATGAAAACTCAAGGGGAACATGAATTTAAACTCACCAACAGTGCACACAACTCCAAAACACGTAGACTATCCCGCACAAAAACCATGGAGCCTCAGTGCCGATTGCTCTTCAAGCTACCCAAGTGCCACTAATTCTGGCGGCCGAATGCTGGCTTTATTGAGGAAGTGTTCAACGAAGTTCTATCCATAATTCGAGTGATAGATGCGAGTTGAGCTTAATTTCACGTCAGTCTTTGACTCAGTGGAGTCAATAAATGTCAAAGAAGGTCTTCAGAAGACTGGATTGACTACTATTGACTTTGAGCTCAAATTAGCTGATATCTTTAACTATAACTTTACCAGAGCTTGTAACTCCACAATGGATCGTTGCATTGTTTAATCTTTGCGAGGCCAGGAAGAGTACAGATACAAAATCAGGAGGGCTATGAGTGATGTTGTGGCGATACTCTGTCTACTTTGGCCGCCTTAGTGACATTATTAAGCTCCACCAGGTGTCTTGCATACGACCCCTGCTGTCTGAAACAGAGTGTCAATCCCAGTGACTTTAATTAGATTATCTTGGTGCATTTCTTTCCTTAAACTAAGAATATTTTCAGGTGTTACAGGCATGCCGTCCCGCCTCACAAGCCAAGTTCTGACTTCCAACGAGGTTGACAACTGTTTGTATTGCCGCTCATGAAAGCCCACCTATAAAACCAAGGGGGCAAATGCTGTCTATCAGATAAGAAATGGCTGTGGAGATCCTCTTCTTCTGCTGGTTCCTGATCGCAACCCATGTTGATCAGGCTGCGGCACAGCCCATACCAGGCATCTACTTCAACCCCGGGAGAACCACTGCAGGGAGCCAGCTCCAATCCAACATAGACTTCGTAGTCGGGTTCCTCGCGCAGAACACTCCTCCCAATGGCTACGCGACATGTCTCGGCTATGGCAAGACCCCGGACACCGTCTACGCGAACACGGGCTGCTACAACCGGCCGGATCAACAAAGCTGCACCGTTTGCATCAACATCGCCTACTCAAGGGCCCAAACCTCGGCTCCACTCACCATCGGTGCTACTGTGTGGCTCAATGAAACCGTGCACCAGTACGCATGCAGCCTGACCTTCGAAGTATACAACTTCACGGACTCGTTGCTCGCTTCGCGTAAGTGCTTCCAAAGCTCTAAAGTTGTGGTTTCTCTCAGCTTGCAAAGTTTGCCACTAGATATGCTCGGCATCTTGGGTCCCAATGCCTCGGCTCCAGCGCCTCTTACATCTTTCCGGTTCCCTGGATCCTCGAGACTGAACGTGGCTGCTTATTTTGCTGGAGGAGTCGCAGGGATTTGCTTCGTATTTATATGCGGCGTAGTGTTTTTCGTCTTGAGATGGAGATGGAGGCCACGGGGAAAGGTCTCGGATTCGGAGAACTCTGTCTATAACATGGGCAATCCAAGGCTGTTTACGTACAACGAGTTGTCCGTGGCCACGGATAGTTTCAGTGAGGAAAACCAGCTTGGTCAAGGTGGCTTTGGAGTTGTGTACAAGGTAATCTCGTCCAAAGGTGTCCACTCCAGTTAGATTCATAAGTGTTAATTGCCAGGCCAATCTCAAGGATGGGACGCAAGTGGCAGTGAAGAAGCTCTCGCTCCACTCCAAGCAGGGAAAGCAAGAGTTTGTCAACGAGCTCAACATTATCACAGGGATTCGCCACCGGAATCTTGCCAAGCTCCACGGATATTGCGTCGAAGCCAATGAGAGGCTCTTGGTTTACGAGTTCCTGGAGAACGGCAATCTCGACAGTGCGCTCTTCCGTTAAGTGTTTGTCTCCACTTCTATTCTTGAAGTTAAAGATCTTATTTTTTTCCTCACAGAAAGTTCTTTGGCCTTGAATTGGCAATCTCGGTTCCAAATCACGCTCGGGATCGCTCGGGGACTTGCTTACCTGCACGAGGAATCACACTTTCAGATAATCCACAGGGACATCAAGGCCAGCAACGTTCTCCTCGATGCCAAGTTACAGCCAAAGATATCGGACTTTGGCCTCTCCAAGCTCTTCGATCTGGATGGAGAGTATGGCGTCTCAAAAGTGGCTGGAACATTGTAAGTTCTCTTCTAGTGGATGATATGGTTGACAGACTTACGTCGTTTTGCAGCGGATATATGGCACCAGAGTATGCGGTTCACAGGAGATTGTCACCGAAAGCCGAACTGACTCACCGTCAGAAGCCAAGAGCATTAAGACACAGTCGCAAGTGTGTCAGGACTACAGAATATATGATCCTTATACGAGGAATTCCAATCCCTTTGCAGTAGGAAGGAGGCCATGAGTTGATAGATAGTCTGAATTGTAGAACTTGCTCAGATGGCGTGAACCACTATCGCAAAGAATGGTGACGATGGTGTGGCCGGGACCAAGCAAGCGAGCAACCCGCACAGCGCCTACGCAGTTCATCGCCGAGGAGCTGCCGACGAAGATTCCATCCTCTCTCAATAAGAACCTGTTGCAGGAAAGGCAACCAAGCTCAAAAAGGAAGGCCAAAGAATACAAAACTGACCTCGACATCTCTACGGCTTCCTTGTCAGTGCCTCGGATGGCTCCATCAAGTTTAGCCAAAAGGAAATTTTTCGTCAGACGGTTGATGCCAATTCCCTCCGTTATGGTATCGAATGGATTTTTGAGTCTCTTTCCTTCTGCTTCTTCTCTAGCATACAGGACACCTCTTGAAACCCTGTTATAAAGTCCAGAACCAGGCGGGTCTATCAAGTAACACTTGACTTCTGGCCTTTGATCCTGCAAGAAGGAAAAAGATCTCTTTGACAAATGCAGCTGGGAAATTACCTTGAGATAGCATGTAATGCCCGCGATTGTGCCACCGGTGCCAGATGCCGCTACAAAAGCATCAACTTTGCCTCCAGTTTGCTTCCATATTTCTGGCCCCGTTCCTTGGTAATGAGCCCGAAAGTTTGCCAGGTTCTCAAACTGGTCAGCAAAATATCCCCCTTGCGCTTCATCTTTGCTGTCGACGATATGTGTACCATTTTTCGTTGGATTCTTGTCATTTTTATCGAAGGGGCAAACGATCATTCGCTCTTTGTACTTTGCTTCAGCTTCCTGTGCTCTTCGTCGTGCAATGTTTACGAAGTGGTCCTTATGCGTTATGGAAACCGGTCGAACTCTCTCCACAGTGGCACCTAGCGCTTCCAGAAGTTGAGCCTACAACGAATGCGTTTTGAGTCATACAAGTGAGAAAGAATTCCAAAACCAACCTTTTCGATTGCTGCATCATCTGGAATCACTACATGGCACTTGCAACCACACGCCACGGCAACCATAGCCAGGCTAATGGCAGTGCTTCCAGCGCTTCCTTCGGTGACCACACCTCCAGGACGTAGCTTTCCGGATTGCAAAGCCTGCAAACACGAGAAAAACGAAAGAAGCAAAGTGACAAAGTAGAGAAAAAAATACAAACAGACCTCTTTGATGATTTTCACAGCTACTCGATCTTTGATACTTCCTCCAGGATTTAGAAACTCCGCTTTGGCATAAACCTGGCAAGAAACACTGAGCGCTGCTCAAGATCCGTAGAAAACAACTCACCTCGCAGCCTGTTGCCTCGGACAAACTCCGAATTTTCACCAGCGGCGTGTTGCCGACAGCTCCCAGAATCCCGTGCGCGTGTTGCCGATCGCAATGCGCCGCGCTCCACACGATCTGAGAGCTGCGACGCCGCCGCCGACTGGAGTGCACAATCGCGATGGCGCCAATGACGAGAGCTCCTCCGGAGATCACCACCGCGATCGCGAGCTTCCTCATACTGACCTAAAACATTTGGTGGAATTTAACGGGCAAATGTACAAAGATCGCAATAAAGAGAATTTAATCTATCCCAGGTATTGGACGGCCTGGATTTCTTGGTTCCGTCGCTCTTGCCTGAGGCGCTTGGAATACGATGGAAGATGTAATCTCTTCGTTCTCGTGGCTTGTTTCATAGTCTCGAAAGTCGGCATGCTGTCAAATCCTCCAGGAGGAGCCATGGATTTTCTGGAAAGATCACTCGAGCAATATAAGTTCTTGACCACTCTGGATTGAAAAGCTTACCTCGCAAGGACTGGGAGCTTGAGCGGATCCTCGGGCTTTGGTATTTGTTCTCCTCCTTCACCACCAGCAGCAGTGGCATCAGGAGCTCCAGGAGCTCCAGGAGCCTGTTGAAGATATGCCGAGAGAGATGAGTACGTTATAGATTGGAACGCTCCGTTACCTGAGGAACGATTTCGGCGGGAGGAGCAACGACGGACTTCTTCGGGGACAGAGTAACAGATTTTCTGGGAGCAGCGGCAGCGGCAGCAGCAGCATCGATTGTCGGAGCGGGGACAACCGGTGGTAAAGTCACTACAGTCGTCTGATCCTCGGGAGATTTTTCATCTCTGGGTAGCTGTTCCGGTGTTGGCTTCGTCACTGCTGGTTTCAGGATTGGCAGAGTCCTTGTGGCGATGCCGGGAGGATCAGCAGGCATGAAACTCTTGAATGTCATTTCTCGTTTAGTGTTTTCTTCCTCAGATAGCTGCTCCAAGTAACTAGAGATTAAGAAAATACTGTCAGAAATGAAACCAGATAAACGACTTTGGTACCTCAAACACAGCATTTCTCTTGGTGGAACAAGCGGACTTCCTTGCTTCACTAAAGGATCACCAGTGATGACATTGACCAGGTGATACTGATCCTCCACTCTGCGTTGCAAATTAAGTACATCCTAGCGCTGCTTAGAAAGATACCACTTACTCTTTCATTTGCCTTTTGCCAGTCCGACCCGTCTCCTCCAAAAGGACTTGCAAGCCCTGACCCAAGTTGCCGTATACGCCTTCCCACTGATCTTGGCCATTTCTCTTTGCCACGATCTTTTCAAGCCTGCTTGGACAGCTTACATTACAGAGACCATAGAAAAGATAGTCATACCCGCTGGGCCATCTCAGGCACTTCGCAAATCTCAAAAATCTGCAGAGGTAACAGAATAGCTCAGCAGAGTTATAATCAGAGGAAAGTATACATACGGCACACATCCTTCTCCCTCCTTATCCGCATAAGGAATCAATCTTCGAAACTCTTCGTCCGTGTAGTATACACCAAACTGCTCTAAACTAGTACGCAAGTCCTCGTAACTAACCTGCAGAGACGAAACAATGAAACTAGTTCTAGGAAAGAAACTAAGTAAAAGAAAACACCCATGTAATGCTAGTTATATCACTGACCCTATCTGTACTGTTTGGATCAAAATGTTTGCACGCATCTGGAAGCTGGCCTGACTTCCAATACAACTGCACAATCGAAAACAAGGATTTAGAAAAAAGAAGAATGTAAGAAGAGTTCGAATGCAAGACGTACTTTCTCCATCAATCTGTCGATTACAGGCTCTCCTCCGGATTGCCATAACCGTTTTCGAGGAGCTATCATTTTCCTCTTGAGCCTCTTGAACTCTGGAGCGTTTGTTTGTAAGTAAATAGTCATAATGTAAACTTTCTAAAGGAAACTTACTTTGTTCGGCTGTCTCCTCAGGCTCAGTGGGATATAGCGGTTCCAATGGATTCGATCTGGGATTTCTGTCGAATCCAAATCTCTTCTTCCCGATATTGATGTCGAAAAGCTCAAGCCCCGTGCCAACCTTGCACCGAAATCGTCTATGAACACAAAGAATTCAGTCAGTAAACAAACACGCAGAATAAACTTAAGCAGCTCACTCGCGAGTCCATTTTGCAGGATGAGACTTCTTATCAAACAATATGTCCTCGAGACGAACACGCACGGGGCCTTTGAAAAGAATCCTTGGTTTAGCACCAACAATGTCGCTCACATCCAGGAGATCGGTTACTCTGTTGGAAAATATCTGGAGAAACCACCACAGCCGAACGTAAGGAATAATCTAAGCAGAGGAGAAAAGCACCTGATCACCAGCTGGGAGGAGATTTGGACCCTCAGGAATTACGTAATCTGGATCCAAAGGATTGACGCAGCGATCAGTAATAAGTCGCCTCGATGGTCGCTTCTTCCTGTAAAGATCTTGCGGCAGCCATGTATCTGGAAACATTTTGCTGGCGTCCTGCATTCCAAAACCTGTGCTTCGTGAGTTTGGTGGATGAAATTTTCAATCGAAGTCTAAGAAGAAGATCTAGGAAATAATTTTTTCTTTCTTACTTCTGGATGTAGATACGTCCTGATGGTGGGAGCAAATCTAGCTCCTTCGATGTCGTCCGTGGTGAGCGAACGAGGGATGCCCTTGGGCACCATGCACCGGTGGACATCCCCATGGTTGGCGTAGGGCGCCCAATCGATCGTCTCCGCCATCGCGCGCCTCCCTCTTCTTCTTCCTCTCCCCTTTTCTCACCTGTGTCTCCAAAATCCCCTCATCTTACTCGAGCTGTGAAGCTCCAGACCGCCCCAGGAATCTCCTCCCAACGCCAGGAATCAAGGCGAGGTGCTGCTGATCGCATTGTGCTCGCAAATTACCTCCGCATCATCCAAGATCTCGAGGGATCGGGCGCGCTCCCTCCACTGCTCTCTTGCTGTTCATTCCTCCAAGAGGTGCGCGGCCACGCTGCTGACGCGGCTAGGGTTTTGCAGCCACTACAAGTGTACGGCCAGAAATGGGCGGGAGAAAATTTTCAAAAGCTTCAAAGCCCTAAGAACTAAACTGGTAATTAGGGCTAGGGCTTATGTTCTACCCTATCCCACATGCCCTGGCGCACGTGAAGAGGGCCAAGATATAACAAGCTCCATGAACAAAGCTTTCACGACTGTACTTGAACAGGATCTGTTCTCTAGGTCGTACTTCAGTCCATACCCAGAGGTATAGACAAACCGATATGCCCGGACGATGAGTCCGAGAGCCCACCGGCTTGAGCGCGACCGTACGGGTGCTTGGTGCTATTGTGCCATGCGGCCCATAGATGACCGTTCACTCCGAGCTTGCTCGGTTGTGAAGGCCGGGCGGGCAGTCTGACGGGTCCAAAACTTTCTTTTACCTTTAGATAATGACCTTTTCAGATATAACATGACGTAACTTCTTACAGATACATTACATCGTCTAACATTGATTTCTCGCTATAAGGTATAGCTATTCTCGCTTGGAACACCAAACGTTATTCTGTTGGCGAGCTTTCTCAAGTTGGTCATCTTATATTTTTCCTTGGTCTTGCGAAGCCTCCTCCCGCCGCGTTTCTTCTTTGATTCTCCAACCCGGGGAACTGGCAAGGGCGTGGCGGACTTTAGAAGTGGCCGCTCTTGCCACTTGTTGATCGTCTTAAGTATCTCCTCGCGTAGAGCTCTCCCAATCTCGCCACCTTTAGTGCTGTTGATCGTCGTGGTAGCATCCACACGAGCTGCTAATGCTGCCTTTGAGCAAACGAGGCGACACGCCCTGTTTCGAAGCGGCGGTGGCGTGGACTGTACAATCTCACACTCGAAAACATGCCCCATCCCATTGTTCTTCACCGTCGCTGATGAGAATCCTAATAGATCGTCGATCTCCTCCCTGCCTAGAAGCTTTACGTTGCATGCCGGCATGCTAGCCAGCGACACGAGCCCGCCAGCTTCTTCGATGAGCTTTGCGGTTATGGAGCTCCCCAGAATGGCTGACAAGTTTGGAGCGGCAGAGCTCGTCTCGCTCTCCAAGAACCCTAAAACCTCCTTTCTTGTCTCCGTGAGCTCGATAATCCTATCGCATGCATCTAACACGCGCTGCAAATCAGAGTCCTCCAGTGTTGGCATGTCCATTGTCGAGAAGAGCATCGAAATCGCCAGCGCTGTTGGAGCTGGAAGATCTTCCAGACTAACTTCACTAAGATCCATCTTGTTCCCAATCTTTTTCACTAGCCGCGCATAATCTAATGGATCCCTCACCATTAACTCTAGTTCTTTGAACCTCCTCCCGTACATAGTTTTCACGAAATCATACAAGCTTTCAATCTCCTTCTCCATTCTGATTTGCCCTAAGTCCAATCCTTCAATTTATAGTACTACTACAAAAGGTATACAAAACTAATTACAATCCTTTATTTTCCTGTATTGTTTAATGAAAACCCCTAAAACCCTCGCATAGCTGCCACGTCATACGAAGATGGAGTGGCATTCCAGTTTCTAGGTTGAGGAGGAGCGGCCGCGATGGATCAGCGCCCCGCCAGTACGTCTTTCTCTCCCTTTCTCGCGTCGCAGCTCTTCCTCCTCTCGATCGAGCGCCATTTCCGAGCTGATCGCCAGGAGGATGAGAAATGCCAGATCTTTCTTCTTTTTTCGTTTCCTCTTCGCGATCGAAGCTAACGTCGTTCTTCTCCAGCGGTGCCGGCGTCATCGCTCTCGGAGATACGCTTTGGATTGCTGTCCCCGGCGGATATTGTGAGTTTCAAGCGCTTTGTTTTTTTTTTTTCTCCCTCTGACTCTTCCTCTCCTCGTTGTGTTCCAGGTCAGTCTCTCCGTTCGCTCTATCAGCAAGCCTGCCGATGTTAGCGATCCCTGCCTCGGACTTCCTTGCATTCGTGGGAGCAAGTGTTTATCGTGTGGAGCCAATGAGCCAAAGGAATGCCCGGGTAGGCATTCTTTTCATGTTTTCTTTTCTCTGTTCCTTCTTTGTCTAACTGGATCCTTCTTCCAGGCCATTTTGGTCGCTTGGAGCTCTTAACCCCGGTCTACCACCCAGAGCATTTGCGAAAGCTTTGCAAGGTTCTGGGGATGGTTTGCTTGAAATGTGGCAAACCGAGGAAAAAGCCTGGGAGGAAAGAGGAAGAAGTGGACGTAAAGGAAGAGAAAGACGAAGAGGATGAAGCGAAGCAACAAGAACAGACGGCAGCTGAGAAGGGAAAAGCTATAGTGAAACATAGCTCGTGTCCCGCTGAAGAAAAGCAACAAGAACAGACGGCAGCTGAGAAGGGAAAAGCCATAGTGAAACATAGCTCGTGTCCCGCGGGGATCAACGATCCGACTATTTCCTACTTCACCATATCCGATAGCGAGGACGAAGGGCTTTTCATTGTGGACATAATGGCTGAAGATGCCAAAAAGGTACTTTCAACTGACCTGCATTCCTTGTTCACTGTAACGTAACATCTTTACAGGCCCGCTGCGAGTTTTGTGATGGAAGCTACAAATATCCCAACGTTAGAGTCCTTTCAATGAAGTTCCAGAAGTATCGGATTGAAGGAATTCGTTTGGAGTGTCCAGGCACAAAACCTCCTCCGAATGGGTACTGGAACTTTCTCGGAGGAGCTTTGAAGGGACGTCGGAAAGTGAAACTGACTCCCATTCAGGCAAGTTTGCTGTGATTATTTCTAGTCGTTTATGTTACTGTTATTAACTGTGGAAACTCTAGGCACTATCAATCCTGAAAAAGGTCCCAGCGAGGGTCTTACCCGGCGTAGATGTTGAGGCGTTCGTGCTGGAAAAGCTTCCAGTTCCTCCAAACTGCATGCAGTCTTTACTAGACGTGAGTAGTTCCTCTATTCGTCTTTCTTGTGTTTGCAATTAACAAAGCAACAGCCGAGGACTGGAAACGTCTCATTTTCAAGCAGTGGAGCGATTCAGACACTGCGGAAGCTCGTGATGGAGAATGCAAAGTTCGTTGACAGCTCGCCGAAAGCTTTGAAGACAAAATGGAAGACCCTGCAACACCTCATCTCGCAGTATCTGCGCCTGAAAGGCTGCCCAAAGGTATTCTTCTTGTGTATTTTATCCGTTGACACTATTCGCTGATAAACTTTGATCTTTACAGATACGTAATAATCTCGAGCCTTCGACGAGGCCAGGAGTGACTGTGAAATGCGCCGAAATCTGGAAGAATAACGTGACTGACACTATCTTGTCGAAGATGACACAGTACTGTGCCATTGCGCTGCTCACTGGCGACGCTTACCTTGGTGTAGAGGAGATTCTCATCCCGGATGAGATATCTAGGCAGGTGACGCTGCCAGAACGAGTGACATCCTTCAACGCTGACAAGCTTCAAGCAATTGTCAACGACTTACAGGTATGCTTAGCATGTTTGTATTGTTTTGGATTCGATTTTCGTGAGTACCAGGTCGGTTTCATCGAGCAAAACGGCGTCACTTGTGACCTGCGAGGCCAGTCCGCTGAGAGAAGGCAGTTGGAGATTGGAGCTGTCGTTCATCGCCCTGTGCGGGATGGGGATCTTGTTTTCGTGAGCCGGCACCCGGCGGTTTACAAACACTCAGTCATAGCGCTTACTGCAAGGATCCATCCCGGGAAGTCTTTCAGAATCAACCCTTTGGTGTGCTCTCCTCTCAAAGGAGACTTTGATGGAGACCGGCTGCACGTTTACTTCCCGCAGGCCGAGGACGCAAGAGTGGAGACGAGAGAACTGATGGGACTGAAGCAACAGTTTCAGGCGTTATCAAGCGGAAATCCGGTGATAAGTTTGACGCAAGACATGCTAGTTGCAGCGTACATGCTGGTTTCGAGGCACAGTTTCTTTACAGCTCCACAAATACAGCAGCTGGGTCTTCACGCTGATCGGTGGTCGCTACCAGATCCAGCGATTGTCAAGCCACGGGCGCTGTGGACAGGTTTCCAGGCATTTGGACTGTTACTGCCTTCGGAGTTGGCATTCTCCACGAGGACGGGAGTCTTGATTTCCGACGGGGAGCTTGTTACTGCCGGTGACGATGGTAGCTGGCTGGGAGGGGGGACCGACTCTTTGTTACGTGCTATCCACGAGAAGTTTGGCGTTGCAGAAGCAATCGCGTACCTTGATTCCTGTTGCTCGATGTTGAAAGAGTTCCTACATATCGAAGGCTTCAGCATTGGCTTGGGAGACTTCAGCGTCAGCGACAGGCAGAGAGAAGCGATTTCGGAGCTTCTGGCGTATGCTAAAGAAAATTACGTGGAGGAGCAGGACTTCAGGGACGTTGAGCGGTGCCTAGAAGTTAAGATAAAGAACGAGACGACGAAAGAGAACAGACTGCATATGATGATGAAAGCAGGCAGCAAAGGGTCCGCGTCTTCGGCGAGAATTCACGTCGCCTGTTTAGGCGTCCAGGTTGTTCACGGTCGCTCGGAATTCATCGACAAGTCGTTTTGGAGTGGATTAGACCCGTCAGAGTTTTGGCAACACAGCGTGTGTACCCGAGCTACACTCTTGAAGTCATTGACGATGCACGACGCGGGGACGCTGGCATCGACCCTGATGAATCATCTGGAAGACGTGTATCTTGCCTACGATGGCACGGTTCGTCACCGACAGAATGAGCAAGTCGTTCAACTGGACTATGGCAATGAGTCGGCTCAACCGGGTGAAGCCGTAGGGGCCCTTGCAGCGAGCTTCATTACGGAGCAAGCTTACGACACTGCATACGAGGATTTCAAGGTATAGAATTTTTTTGGACATTCATGTCCAGAGACTGAGCTTTTGGAATTTTATCACCAGAAAACGCTGCAGTCAAGTGTTAACGAGGACAACGTTACGATTTTAAGACTGGAAAGGTGTGGCATCAACAACTGCCACTGTTTGGAGTGGAGATTGTTGGAGCTCAAGGAACAGCTACAACCAGTTCACTTGAAGGAGATCACGAAGGAGGTGAAACTTGAGTATGCACCGACCATCGTGACTTATTGGCTTTGCCATTTCTCTCTGGACCTGGTACTTTTTACTCTTTCTTTGAGCGTCTCTCGAAGTGCCGGTGTTTGGCAGGAGCGTGTCGAGGAGCTAAATTTGAATCTAGAATCCATTCGGCAGTTGATTCTAGGCCTCGATTTTTGCTGTGAAACTGTTCTGTCCTGTGGCAATGAAGAAGCGTGCTTGCACGTTGCAGCAGCAGCTGACGGTGATGACATGGAAGACTCCTTGAACGTCTGGAACTACAAGCTCATACCGAAGCTCTTGGAGGTCTACGTTGCAGGTGATATACCAAATGTTTTGCTACCACGTTACAGATTTTCTGTGTGTTCAGGCAGCAAAGATGTTCAGTCCGTCACTGTCACTCGTGACTATCGTCAAGAATTAGTTCTACAACTAGCTGCCTCGTTTCAAACACTGGCAGGACTCGGCCTGGACACTGTAGATTGGCAGCGATCTTCTCCATTCACTGTTCGGGAAGTATACGATACGTTTGGTGTTGAAGCAGCTTGTCAGTTTATCTATGAGGTGAGCTGATTATAATCTATTTTTCAAATACTTGTCCTTACGCTTAGCAATCATGTAGAGGCTGATGACCATCACGAGCTCGGATGTTAATCCCAGCCATGTTCGTCTTCTTGCGGATTATGCAACGCATACTGGAAATGTGCTTGGCTATACAAATTCAGGTTTTAAGGAATTTCTCAAGAGTACAGGCTCGTTGGCACCATTTCAACGTGTAACCACAATTTATACTTGTTTTTCTTCGTCTCTAACACTTGGCGAACAGGTTGCGGTGAATGAACTTGAAGCCGCCGCACAAAATGGTCTCTGTGATCGTTTAAAAGGCGTGGTTTCGTCTACGGCTTGGGGAAAGCGTCCACCGATTGGAACATCCACAGACTTCAAACTTGTTTGGAAGGTAGGCAAGTTCGTCATCAAGCTCGTCATTTGACATTTGTTTCTGAAGATGGATGATCCGAGCTGGGTCAACGTAGACCTTTACAAGTTCCTTGAAGGAAATGTATGCAAGCAGCCGCTCACACCAGCCATTGCCGAAGGCCGTAAAATGCTAAACAGTGAATGGGAGTCGCAGCCGCAGGGAACAACAGAAACTAATGGCTGGGACGTGCCATCAACAACTGAGAACCTGGACAGTGGATGGGGATTGTTAACCACGACAGCGGACGTTGACAATGGCTGGGGATCGTCAACCGCGACAGCCGACGTTGACAATGGCTGGGGGTCTTTGACGACAACTGATATTGGGGGAAGTGACTGGGGATCATTAGCGACTGACACTGTCAAGAATGCGACGTCGACTGTTAATGCCGACAATGGCTGGGAGGCACCAAATTCCGGTAACTCTCCTCATTATTGTTCTTCATAAAGTTTGAACAAACGCGCTTGCTTGAACTTAGGTGCGGATCAAGGCAATGGCTGGGAAACATCACGTTCAGGTAAATGTTTTCTCAATCTTTTAGAAAATTCAAACGAATCTACTTCTTCGAACTTAGGTGTGGATCCAGGCAATGGCTGGGGAGCATCATGTTCAGGTAAACACCATTCATGGTTATTCATGTTAGAATATTGAACGAATGCATTCGTTTGAACTTCAGATGCGGAAGTTCAAACTGGCTGGGCGTCAATTCCCACTGATCGTCCGGATGTAGCTGAAGGCGAAGAAGTCTCCTGGAATACGGCCTTCAAGGATGACTCCAAGTTGGAAGAGCAGAGATCAAAAAGATCATTTGCTCCTCTTGGTTGCAGAAGGATTCCGAATCCCCATCTCTCAGGTTTCGTCTGATGCGTGATTTTGAGTTCAAATTATTTTTTCTTGTTTTCAGAGGTATGCAACGATGGCTGGTCGTCGGAACCTGCGAACAAGGATGAGGGAGGTGGTTGGGGACAAAGCTCGGGTACAACTTCCATGGTATCAAAGGAATATAGACTGCAACAATGTTTTTGATTGTTTCAGAAGTGATCAATGGAAGTACCTGGGATTCAACCAGTTTTGACGCTCCTGCTCCTGCTGCTCAAGGTCGTGACAGCAGCGACTGGCTACGAAATGACGACCTGGAGCTGCAAGAAGAAAGACCCAAGCGTAAGTTTGCTCCTACAGGAGCAAACACGATTCCTCTTGGCAAAAGAAGAGTTTTTCCAAAACTTGGCGTTGACAGTGCCAAACAGGACTCAGGTTAGTTTTCTTATTCTTCTACACTTTCGACGGTTTCTCCAACATTTTTCTCCAGGCACCGATGCCAAAGATGTGGAAAATAACGAGGAAAAGAACGTAGACCACGGCTGGACAAACTCCGGTTAGTTTATTGCGTATATTGAAATAATATTGATGTTAAATTGACTTGGTTCTCTCGAAGGCTGGAGCCCTGTGAAGAACGACGACCAAGTAACGGTTGCGGCTGACATTCAAGTTGACGGCTGGGGAGCAGCTCCAAACTCAGGTCAGACTTCTATTCAAGATGACGGCTGGGCAGCTGCTCCAAACTCAGGTCAGCCTGCTCTTCAAGATGACGGCTGGGGAGCAGCTCCAAACTCAGGTCAGCCTTCTACTCAAGATGACGGCTGGGGAGCAGCTCCTAGCTCAAGTCAGTTTTCTACTCAAGATGACGGCTGGGGAGCAGCTCCTAACTCAGGTCAGCCTTCTATTCGTCTGATTTAGTCTTGTTCTTATGAAGCTGTTTGCGAAGGTGTGACGAGCAACGACGAAGAAGCCGTGCAAGCTCAGGGCTGGGGATGTAGTGCACCACAAGAAGTCGAAGGTGCTCCAAAGACTAGCGCATTGCACCCCCGGGACCGTCCCCCTCCGGATCCCTTTAAAAGAAAGTTCTGGATGGAGGTGGTGGAGGTCGTGAATCAAGCCAGAATTGTGCTGAGAAGGTAAGGAAAAACGCTCAATTCATCCATGGTGTTCTTATCTGCTCGAGCGTTCTCTCCAGTTACCGAAACGGCGATCGACTTTCCGAGGAGCACGAGACGGCCATCATGGAGAAAATTCTCGTCCATCACCCCTCCTACGACCAGAAAGCTGGAGCTGGTATCGATTTCTTGAAGGTAGAGTGACTCTCTCTCTGGATTGTGTCTGAACTTTAGACGCTATGTCTCCTCTCAGGTCGATCGCCCAGCGAATTTCTCCGACTCGAGCTGCTTCTTCGTCGTCCGGAAAGACGGCAGCGAGGACGACTTCTCGTACCACAAGTGCCTGCGATCGCTGGTCGAGAAGAGCTTCCCAGAGAACTATCTCGCCAAGTATGACGCATCGTGCCTTCCCAAGGACTGGATCAAGAAAGTGGACGATTCAAGTGGAGACAATGCAAGTTAAGTTCTGAGACAATGCAAGTAAGTTTCGAGACAATGCAAGTTAAGTTCTATCTTTGCTATATCACCTCCTAGAGAGAAACGCGAGATCTCTTTAGAAGTAGAGGAAGCACAGGATCATGACACCGCCGACGAACAAGAGCAGCCGGGAGAGCAGCGTTTCCTGCTGGTCCGGGCGGAGCGGCGGCGGCAGGGCCCTCAGCTGGTGGTGGTGGTGGTGGTGGTAGCTGGCCGGCGGCGGCGGCGGCGTGTGCAAGCCTCCATACGGCAGCATGGCCGGCCCGGGTGGCGGCGCATCGGGGAAGCCATGGAACTGGAGCCGGAAGAGCGATGGAAACAATCCAAATCCCGCGGAGAAAGTCACGTTGCCGAATCGCGCCGACGCTCCCGGCCCCGCGGCAGCTCCAGCCACGAAACCAATGCCGTATGGATCGTAGAGGCGGCGGGCGTGGTGGTGCCAGGCCGCGAGGCTGGCCTGGTGGTGGGGGTCCGAGGAGGAGCCCGACCTCTGGCCGGGGGGCCGAGATGGGATCTCCATCTCGGGCACCGAGCTGGTGGCGTGGTCGCGGTGGTCGGAGGAGGACTCCACGCAGCCTCGGCCATAGAGGGGGATGACTTTGTCCTCGTGGACGGGGGCCTTGCAAACCGGGCACTCCTTGCAGATGGATCGCAGCTGCGTCCACTTGTAGAGGCAGGGCCAGCAGAAGAGGTGGCCGCAGAGGGTGACGACGGGATCTTGCGCGAGCTCCAGGCAGATGTTGCAGTCGAAGCTCCCGGCGGCTTGGTCGCGATCGTCGCCCTCGTCGTCCTCGTCGTCTCCATCGTCGCAATCGCGATCGCGGTCGAGGGTGGTGGAAGCTGTTTTGCTGCTGGCTGGAGGAGGAGGAGGAGGAGGCTTGGTTCTTGATCCACCCGAGGTTCCCGGATGATCGTCGAGGCCTGAGTGATCAGCTCTTACTTGGGCATTGCCTTGTGGATCTTCTTCTTCTTCTTCCTCGCGATCGTGTTCCACTTCGTCGTCTCGAGCGCGTAGCTCCGCCTGGGACTCACCTGGCTTTGGGCGATCGCGAAGCTCTCCCGATCGATTGGAGGAAGAACTGGAATTGGACACCGCAGTGCTGCTGCCGCTCGCGTCCTCTGCTCCGGCGGGACTGTTCGTCATCGTCGCCCGCCGCCGCTACCATCGCTAGAGCTTCTCGTCCTCTTCCATCGCCACGGCATTCTATCCTTCTTTTTTCTTCTTCCTCGTAGATTTTTTTTTTCTTTGCCCCTTCAGCACAAACAGACGCATTTGACTGGCACGTCAGCGCTTGACTTCGCGGCGGTTGACCGTGCAATACCGTTTATTTTGTCCAAATTACAGGCATTTCGAATATGCCCCTGGAGAGAGAGAAGGTAGCAATTAGGGTTCATGGTTCTCGCCCAGTGGCTCGCGATGGTGCTAGGTCGCGGGCCAGCGCCAAAGCGCCGATCGACCAGGTGATTCTGTGAAAGGTCGCGGCTTGGCAGGGCGATGGCGTCGGCGGGCTTCGTCCTGGGCTGGAAGGGGGACGAGGACGAGGAGGTGGATATTGGCGGGTCGGATGAGGAAGCGCCAGGGATCGAGAGCGCAGGCGCTATTATTCCAGCAGGGGTCGAGAGCGCAGCCGCGAGGAGGATTCAAGCCGAAGATTTTGAAGCTGAGAGGAACAAGAGCGCGCCGAGTCCGTCGATATTTCGGGGAAATGAAAGGGAGCTCCCGCTTCCTCCTGGCGGTAAGCAGCGTCTCGAGAATCGTGCTCTTAATGGCGCTCCAAAGCTTGGAATGGAAGCTCAGGATAATCGAGGCTGCAAGAAGGAAGCTGGCGCTGCGAGGCGGGCAGAGAATGCTAATGGCACGGCTGCTTCGATCAAAGGCAAGGAGCCAGTGGTGGAAGAGGAAGACGAAACCATGGCATTTAAAAAGAGAAAGGTCGAATCTAGCAGCCTCCGGGATCTCAAACGCCGAAAAGACGGAGACTGGAGATCCAGCCAGTGGGTAGCTTGCGTGCTCTGCAAAAAGTGGCGAAGGTATGGCCAGAGTTTTAATTTCTTTTTCCATCTCCCTCGGCTGTACCAAACTTCTTGTCGGCAGGATTCCATTCGAGCTGACTGTGGAGAGGAGTACGTGGCACTGCAAGGAAAACGTCTGGAATTCCTCCATTGCAAGTTGCGAATGTCCACAGGTAGTTTGTTGTGCCTAAGATGTGATTAAATTCTATGATGTGCAGGAAGAGGCGAGCACCTTTGACAGCATGCCTACGATGCGGGTAGATTTCCCAAACACATTATGCATATCGGATGGCGTTTTACGGAGAACCTCCACGCCTCTGGACAAGTCTGCTGCTCCTGTACCAGATGATATGACCGTCGCAAGCGAGACGATCATCGGGAGCGCTACTGATGCCACTGATAGGGCCGTCTCTCCTGCTGAAAACGGTGCCGCCGCTTTGGACGTTTCAAAGTCTGCTCTCAAGACGCTTATCCCTGAAGAAGGTGAAGCTGTAGCGAACCAAGATGTGAGCCCCTGTCAAGTCTGTGGTTTGGGCGGTCAAACCATGTAAGCTTGATAATTGATTTCTATTCTCGCCTCTAACTTTCAGTTCTTGCAGCTCCTGCTCTCTAACAGGATGCGCGAGTAGATATCACTTTCACTGCTTGGTTCCTCCACTGACTTCTCGTCCTAGTGGAGGGTGGTATTGCAAGAATCACAAAGTTGAATCAATATGGCTCTCGAGTGCTGAATGCGGGAATGGTGGTCAGATGTATTACGTGAAGTGGAGAGGTCGTGCTCACCTTTATGATAGCGTGCTCAGTGAAGCCGTAGTAGCGAAGCTGGCATCGAAGAAGCTGACTCATCTAAAGAGGAATGGAAAGGTATTTGCTTGTTTTTTGGATGCTTCTAAAGTCTGACATGCAGCATTGCAGTTGCTAGAGTGGCAGCCGAGCTGGACAGTGCCAGAACGAGTCATAGGAATGCGACAAAATGATTCGCAGGAGATAGAATGGCTTGTGAAATGGACTCAACTCGGTTACGAACAATCCACATGGGAGTCTGCCTCTGCAAGATTTTTATTGGAGGAAAAAGGGCGGCTTTTGATCGATGTGTATGAGAAGTGGTGTGAAGTAGCGCGGCTGCGGGCTCGAGCTCCTCAGGCCGACAAGGTAACAATGTTTGCGTTCATACGAATGATAACATTTTCTCTTACAGGTTTCTGAAAAATGTGCGCGGCTTATAAAGCAACCTTCTTGGCTACAAAGTGTTTCTTTGCAAGACCATCAGCTGGAAATGCTAAACAATCTTCGCGATTGCTGGTGTAAGCAGAAGGGAGGCATTGTCTTAAGTAATCCAATCCAGGTACATGGGCTATTTGTGTCCCGGCGTGATTAACTCGTTTTGCAGGAAGAACCAGTTCCGGTTGTAGCCTTCTCAATCTCTTTGTGTCGGGAATTCAGAACAAAGGAGCCCATACTGGTGGTGACTTCTCCAGAGATGCTGCCGTTTTGGGAGAAGAAGCTTAAAGAGTGGACACTTGATCTCAACGTAGTTATGTACTGTGGCACTCCTAATAGTAGGTACTTCATTCGACAGCATGAGTTCTCTCTGATCGAAGGCTGCGTCAAGCTACACATCGTGGTAACCACGTTGGATGTTGTGGGCTCGGTAAGCTTCCCCTTTTTATTTTTTAATAACCATTTTCATAATCAATGCAGGATGTGGATGTGGACTTTCTTAAAGGGTTTAAGTGGTCCTGTCTATTAATTCATGACTCTCGTCGAGCTCGGAGAAGTATATACGAAAATTTGGCGAAGGTGTCTTCCAGTTTTTGTTTGCTTTTCTGTCCAGAGCCTTGGAAGGTAGTGTTTGCGTTGTCTCATTGTGTATACTCATTATTTCTTATCGTTCTCTCAGTGGGATTCCGAAGAGCGTCAACTTATTGCGGAAGTTCTTGGAAAAGATAAAAGCGTTGACTGGAAGGAGCTTGTGGCCTGCCAGTACAATGCTGAACCTGTGAATGATCTAAGGGAATATTGGGTTCCGGCGCAAATGTCCCCTGTGCAGGTTCATCAGTATTGTTTGCTCATTGTAAAACACTTTGAGCTTCTGCGGTCAGGCAATATGTCTCAGGGGGATAATATTCTTCACGAACTTGTTTCTGTGCTTCGAGATGTAAGTTTTTTTATGTAGTTATCTTCTGATAATATTCTCCTGTTTCTAGAGCAGTGTTGTAGTCATCCTTATTTGGTCTCGGAAACTTTGGCAAAATCTGTCGGGGAGCTCGTTCCTCAGGAGGAGTGGCTTAATGCGGGGATAAGAGCGAGTGGCAAATTGGAGCTTATGCACAAGATGCTCTCGCACTTTTATCTGAACAAAAAGAAAACCCTTATCATTGTCCAGGTATCAAAAGTTCATCTGCTTGAGTATTGTTTCATAATTTATATATTTTCTTTTTCAGAACACACGTTCCAAACAGCTCATGAACATTATTGATGATTATCTAAAGCAACAATTTGGCTCATATGGACGCATTGAGCGAGGAATGGATGCACAGGTTCGTCAGGCATCTCTCACAAGGTTCAACTCGCAGGACTCTAGCTGTTTTGCACTTCTTCTCGAGCGCGGTGCTGCTACATCTATTCCAAATCAGCTCACGGCCGTCGACGCGGTTTTTATCTACGACAGCGACTGGAACCCATGGAGTGACACAACGTGCATCCGAAAGCTTGGTCTCAACAACGTGACCGTGTATAGACTGTACAGCGGCCTCACTGTGGAGGAAAAGATTCTTGATGGAGCACGGGAGGATGTGGTGTCAAACGAACGCCAACTTAAGAATTTGAGCTTGAAAGCAATGCAAGAGATGCTTCGTTGGGGTGCGGCGGCTCTACTACAGATGGACGACTGGTGTACACAAAATGATGCAGTCACGGATCCAAGGATAGGATGGAATGGTGGAACGGTCCCAAACGAGATTGGCAAACAACTGTTTTCTCTAGATGACGATGAAGTGAAGGCTGTTTCTCTTGGCAACCACGGAACACGTCTCAGCGACAAAGCTCGAGCGATTTTGTCACACAGAGATGCGTCGTCCAAAGGAGTTCCTCTTTATGGTGTATCGTCCAAGGCTTGTGAAGACGGAAATTCGACGGCGGCGGATGAGTTCTGGTCCCCGCTTCTCAAGGGTAAACGCGAAAAGTCGCTCCAGTTACAGGGACAAAGAACGCGAAAGCCAGTTGAATATCGAGATTTTGAAGACATATCAAAGAGAAAGAAAAGGAAACTTACGTCACCAAGTTACCTAGCGGCCCACGGCGGTAAGATAAGTGTTTTGATGCTTGGGCTAGAATCGTACTCTTTTGTTGTTTATTACAGAGCTACGGCAAGTGGATGCTTCTGATACAGTCCGTCCAACTCCTGATGCTTCACCCCAGGTAGCAGCACCTCCAGTTTCGCAAAGTTCTGGAGGTCGTGTAACAACTTCGAGCAGCCAACGAGAGGAGCAGCTTGAGCGTCTCAGCAGTTTGCAGGGAGAGCTGAAGTCCCTGGGCGAGTTCATAGAGTTACCAGTAAGCAGTGCTTGGGCTTTAACTGTTTGCAGTTGTCTCACTCGACTTTCTTTCGTAGGAGAATGTACTAAAGCGCGCGTTGGAATTGCTCACTTTCGTGGTAAAGAACCTGCGGATGAATAATAATTTCCGTCACGAGGTGCAGTTGTCCTTGGTATGTTCTATATCTAATATTCGTGTTTTTAGCTTCTGAAAGACTTATGCCTTCTTCTTGGCAGTGCTGGATTGCAGCAGAACAGATGGGCGTTGACTTCGACAAAGTGGTGGCGACTTTAGCGGCAACGAGCGAGGGGTTTGATGTGGACGACCAGTCGCTGGAGGCTGTTCACAACAAGCTCAAGATAGCTTTGGGAGCCTTTCCTGCGTCTCGTTCACAAAACGGACAGTCTCCAACGGTAGCTGCCACGGAAAAAACCCAGCCAGCGGCTGTGTCACCACGGGCTTGTTTAGATTCTCCTCCCGGGGGATGTCGTGTATCGGTAGAAAAAAGGGACCTGTTGGAAGAAAAAAAGCAGGAACTGAAGACGAGGAGGAAAGCCCAGACTCAAAAGCTCCTGAACTCTCAAAAGCGAGTGTGGTGCGAGCTTATGGAGAACGAAACCAAGCAAAAGGTCCACCTTGAGAAGGTTTACGAAGCTGAATGCAGAACTATTCAAGCGTTGGGGACGGCTGAGAGTAGCCGGCTGCTAGCAGAGAAAGCCGAGGAACACAAGTTACGGGTGAAAGAACTTCAGACGCGGCTAGATAAGGAGAGAAGGGAATTGGGAGAGAGACAAACGTTCACGAGGAACAGGATGGGCGCGTTCTTTGCTGATCGGCTAAAGCAGCTGGACAACGGTGTTATGCCAATTGATATCACTCCGGCAACCGACAATACCGCTGAATTGCGGGAATATCAACCTGAAAGTTCCGCCAACCTTAGCCACCAGGAACAGCAACTTCCGCGAGAAAGCGATGATCTCGGGCGTGGAAATTCTCGTGGTGTCCGTCAACAGCAATCTCCATGTGAGCAGCAAGCAGATCCTCCCATGATCCAGAGTGAAGACACTCCTGCTCGACCGCGAGTTTCTTCCGTTTCTATGACCACTGCGGAAGCCTCGCATCCTGTGCTTCCTGAAGCCCCCGTTCCAGCTCCTGAAATTGGTTCTAGCACAAGAGAAGAAGTCTCCGTTCCTGCTATCAGAAGTAAAGTAACTCAAGTTCATGCGAGCAGAAACGAAGTTCCAGTTCCGAACGTTCCTGCGAGCAGAAGACAAGAAGTTCAACCTCCAAGCATTCCAGCGAGCAGGACAACTTCCATTGCTGCGAGCCGAAGAGAGGAAGTTCCGCTTACACGGGACGTTGCTATTGCTGCGAGCGGAAGAGAAGAAGTTCCACTTACACGGGATGTTTCTATTGCTGCGAGCGGAAGAGCAGAAGCTCCGGCTGTTCCGGCTCCTGCGAGCAGAAGGGAAGAAGTCCCTCTTCCTGCGAGAACAGTAGAGGAAGTTCCACTTGCAAGTGACGTCGTCCGACCGCCAGCCAGCAGAAGCCAAGTCCCACCCGAGATCCCAGCGAGCAGAAGCCAGCAAGGACCAGCGACCGGGAGCCGAGCCGCAGTTGTTATTGCGTTACCAGCGAGCAGAGGCCAGGAAGAATTTCCACGTACTACTAGTGGTCGGGCCAACGAAATCTTTGCAGGGAACAGAAGTCAAGTTGTCGTTGCGCTTCCTGCAACGGGTCAGATTCATGCTGAAGCTCCTCTTCCCCTTGGCCAGAGTCCGCGGGTTCCACAGCAGCCGGTTTCCAACTTTGTGCCGCCAGCGCGCCTGTCTTCGCACTACGATCCACTGTCGCTGGAGGAGACGAGGCTGCAGAAAGAGATGGAGAAGATCAAGAAGGCGCGCGACGACGAGGTTGGGTTCATCAGCCTTTCTTTGCTCAACTTCCTCGTATTTGAGTTCAGGTGGCAAGGCTTTCGAAAGAACTGGAGGCGTTGAAACGGAAGCTCGAGGACGAGTGCAAAGCGTTCGCCCAGAAGGCGGAAGCGTTACAAGGCAACCTTGCAGCGGTGGCTGCGCAACGCCGCTTATCCGAGGCGCTAAGGCTGAAAGACAGCGTGCGCCTCAAAGGTACTATGTCATTTCTCCCTGTTTCTTTACAGCCATGCGTGGTTTCTCAGGATCTCCCGGACCGCCAGCTCCGGCAAGCGTGTGGCACAACTCCGTCATGGACTTCGCCGCCATCGCGGGCGCCAACTCGCGGCCGCAAGCTCTGGCCGGCTCCTCCTCTCCAATGGCCGCGATCTACAACACGCAGCATGGGATACTCAGAGTCCCAGGGCAGCACTTTGGCCAGCAGCAGCATCCTCAGCAGGTGATGGTCTTCCCGCCGCCATCGCCAACCAACGCGACACGAGCTCCAGATCTCCTCCGGCCAATCTCTCCCAGCTTCGCCACCCCAGCAACGCAGCAGACGCATCACCATACGAGGCTCCAGTTCGTGCCAGTCTCAGCTTCTACGATGATGATGACGAGTCCAGCAGTAGCACCGCCTTCTCCCACGGTGGTGGCCACGACTCAAGAGCTCATGAACGCCCGCGTCAGCTCGCAGGTAATGTACAGGAACATAAGCGAGAACCTGCGGCTGTCCTGGTTGAACCAGGCTCACACAGGGACAGGCGGCGGCGGCGGTAGCTTTAGTAACACAGGAGTAGTACCAGCTGCCGCGGTCACTGACGTAGCTGTGGATCACGCGGCTCAAGCTAGCGCCAGTTCTGTAGCACGAGTTCTAGCCGGAGGCAACGCATTTATCGCCCAGCACCCTCTGGACTCCCGGGTGAGCTTGGGACACGCTGACTACATCTGCTTATCAGACGAGGAGTAGGGAAAGAGAAAACTGTTCGAGTGACTTACTAGGAGAACACAAGGGGACATAGGAAAACGAACAAACGCTGTTCGCAATTTTGGCTTTTACACTTCTGGAAGACCTCTGAGCACGAGAGCGAGGTTTAGAGAAGATGTGACAATAGTAGTAGTAAAAGAAGCTACGAACCTTTTCACTAGCTGTCGTCTCCAGTGATCATGGCGTCTGCGTCCCTGTTTGCTGCAGCCATGGCTTCTACGTCGACAAACTCGGTTGGATCTTGCTGTGCTACTCCTGCTGCTGATGATGGTGGCGATGAGGCATGCTGACTCCAAGCTGCCTGTTCTTGCGGTGTTTGTTCTTGTTGTCCGGCTTGGACAGCGCCTTGCTGGTTCCAGGAAGCGGGAGCGTGAGCGTGAGCTTCCCACGGTGCTGGAATGGGACGAGTTGCCGGAGGGAGGAGCTCCATGTACGAAGGCATTGCTGGATCGGCCGCTAGAGAGCCACTGCCGTTGAGAACTCTGGGACTGGACAGGGAGCCGCTCTTGCTGTACACGAGCTCCGTCCTGCCGGCGGAGTAGATGGCGGACGTCGTAGTTTCCGGGAGTCTCAGCTCGATTCCAAAGCCGCCGCCGCCGCCACCGCTGCCTCCGCCATCTTGCTCCATCCCGCCAGGCGAGCCGTTTTCGTAGCACCCCTGTGGCAGCTCGGCAACGCCGACGCCACCACCTTCAAATGCGTCCTTTTTCTGCCTCTTCCACCGCTTGGTCGACGAAGTACCGTCGTCCTCAAAGTCCTCTTCGCTCCTCTCCGTGTGGAGGTAGAGCCAGAGCTTCCTCTCGCCGTCGTAGCGTACGCACGGATCTCTCTCGTAGTGAAGCCTGTCCAAGGCACCACTCACCACCTGGTGAACTTGAGCCTCGGAAACGTCCTCGACAACGAACTGTGAGTCCCGGATCAAGGCACACACGTCCGCCCGTGTCCCCACGCCACCAGGAAGCCGAGCAGCAGCGTCCCTCACCAGGCACAGAATCGTGACGTGCGGAGGCCGGTCCGGCTTGAGCATGGAATGGTCCCTGGCTTTGGAGTTCGGCTTTCCCCCGCCTCTTCTCAAAGGAGCCACCACCGACTTTTGCCCGTCCGAGCGCGTGTAAGCAAACGCCCGGTCTGGTACCGAGTAGCGAAGTATTTCCTCCTTCCGGAAGTAGGACCTCATGTCTTCCGAGCTCGGCGCGATGGTTATCAGACTCTTCTGCGCTCGCATGTCCCTGAATCTCTCCCTCTCGTCCACGGCCGCCGAGGCAACCGGAGGCGGCGGAAGTTGCAACTGGACCATTTGCTGCCGAGTTTCTTCGCCGTGCTTGTACCACGTCGCAAACGCTTCTTCCAGCTTCGAAAGGATCTTGGACGGTACACCCCAGTCGTCCGCCAGCATGTTGCCAGACTCGTCCACAGATCCCTGGGGGCCGATCCAGTACCAAGACTTCGACTCCTTCTCGTAAGTCGTGAGCGGCTTCCACCCCTTGGCTCCAGCAGGAGCAATCTTGGATGATAGGACTTTCAATGCTCCCCACGCTAAGTCTTGCAGTGGCTCCTGAGCCTGGAGGACTTTTCGATCCCCTGGATTTTCCTGCACTCTGCTGACAACCTCCGAGAAGGGAACGCAGAAAAAACCAGCTTTTGCTGCGCCATCGTCACTGCCGTTGTCATCAGTCGGACTCGACGGGCCACTGCTGGCATTCTTTGATAACGCTGCGTCAACGTTGGGGCCACTGTCCTTGGCCGGCGTCAGCAAAGCTCGCCTCAGAGCCGACAGGAACAAGATGATCGAAAATGGGAAGGTGACTCCCAGTTTCTTGATAACCTTCGACTGTGGTGGAGATTCCGAAACCTCTTTCTCAGCCGCCACCTTTTTCTTCGTCTTCTTCTTCTGCTCTGCCTCCTCGTTCCCTGGCTCGGCCTTCGCCACTCCAACGTCCACAAGAGCTTGCATTCTCTGCTTTCCCGCACTGGAAGCCTTCTTGTCACTATCTTCCGAGCTCGTCATACTCTCATCCTCCCTGGTCCGCTTGGCCACCGAAGCCCTCTCCACATTCGACTTCCTCTTCTTCTCGCCACTCGTCAGCGAGGAGCTTGTATTCCCGCCACCACCACCACCACTGTCATTTCCAAAGGCCTCCGGATCATCCGAGACTGGAGACGCCGCGTTCTCAGCCTTCCCAGGAACAGACTTCTTCACAACACCACCTTTGGAGGCAGCTCTCCCAGCCTTTGCTAAGCCCGGCTTAGCTACAGCTCCCTTCGCTACCATCCTCGTGTTTCCATGCACAGCTTCAGCCACTGGCTCGGCAGCCTTGCTCTTCAACGCATCCTTCACTGTCTCGGGCATCTTCGCCTTCTGGACAGCCTTGAAAGTCTTCTCAGCCACCTTTGGGAGCTGCGGCTTCACCTTGGTGTCCTTCCACTTCCTCCAAATCTCTAGCCTCCCCTCGATCTCCACGTCCGGATACTCCTCCCACAGCTTTTGCATCTCCACGAACGAGCTCACCATGGAATTGTGGTACTTTCTCAGCAGCTGGTAGTGCTCTTTCCTCTGGAGACACTTAATCCCGTCCGAGTACTGCACCACATTGGGCTGGCAATGTCCTCCTTTCAAGCTCTCGAACAACTGGGCCATTGGATTCCCGAAGAAGATATTGCTAGTGCCCGAGAGAAGCTCCTTGAGCGTCGTCGCAAATGCCTCCTGGTCGATCTCCGGGGGCATGAAAGCCATGAGCTGCTCCCTCTCCTCCTCGGACAAGTAGAAATTCCAAGTCTCCAGGGACAAAATGTTCTTCAAGTCGGGAAGATCGAACAGCTCGAACGGGAAGCTGGCGATGGATTCCCCGACCTGGCAAGTCTCCATACCCTTGTCCGAGAGCTCCGATTCCGTAGAAACCTCCGAATCCTCGAGCTTCACCGCCAGCATTCTCCGGGGCGCAGTGGCGCCGGCATCGCTCGACGATCTAGCACCGCCAGCCCTGTGATTGTTGGCGAGAATCGCCATTTTCTCTACATCTACCTGAGCTCCACTCGCCTCCTCGATTTCTCCACTGGAGCCCTAGCTCCTAACGAACCGGGTTAGGGCTTGAGCGCCCAAAGGAATGATGACGTGGCGCTCGCCAGGCCGTTGGATCGGCCACTCCTTCTCCCTCCTCCCGGAAAGATCTTCCGCGAATGGTGCAAGCCTTCTTCCTCCTCCCGGATGATTAGAACAGAGTCCAAGAGAAAGAGGAAGCTCGCCAGCGGCGCTGCCAGCAATCTCGAGTGGATTCTCGCCGTAAACGCGAATCGACAGCCCGATCTCGACACCGCTAGCTGCGCCGACCTCATCGCGGCCTGTGGAGCGGCCAGAGATCTCAATCGCGGCAAGCGCATCCGCGATTCCATCATCCAGAGGAGCCCAGCGCTGCGAGAATGCGCCTACCTCTCTACCCGCCTGATCGAGATGTTTGGGCAGTGCGAGAGCGTGGAGGACGCGCGCAGGGCTTTCGACTCCATGGCTGGCCGGGACAAATACTCGTGGAACGCGCTCCTTCAGGCATATGCCCGGAATGGGCATCTGGAGAGCGCCAAGAATCTCTTCGACCGGATGCCACACAGGGATATTTACACATGGACGGCGATGATGAACGCATCCGCGCAATCCGGACAGTTCCAGCTATCCACATTTCTTTTCAACCAGATGCCGTCTAGGGACATCGTTCCATGGACGGTGTTTATCACTGCACTTGCCAAGACCGGGGATATTCCTAAAGCTGGGGAATTACACCAAAAGATGCCCCAATGGAGCATTTTCTCTTCCACGGCGCTAATCTCTGCATACACGGAGAAGGGTTACGTTTCCCAAGCTAGAGAAATTTTTGATACTATGCCATACAAGACCGTCGTAACATGGAACGCTATGGTAACAGCCTATGCCGCAAACCGGCATATTGTTGACGCCAAGTGGGTGTTTGACAGTGCCACGGAGAGGAACGTAGTGACGTGGACTGTCCTCGTGGCGGGACTTGCGGAGTTTGGCCATGCTGACGAGGCTGCCGGGATGCTGGAAAAAATGCCACGTAGAGACACCGTGACTTGGAATGCCGTGATGGCAGCATTTGCCCGTCAAGGGCATTTGGATCAAGCACAGAAACTATTTGAAAAGATGCCCGAGAAGAACACTGTGTCTTACAATGAGGTTCTGGCAGCATTGATCGAGCAAAACCGGATGGACGAGGCCAAGAGATTTCTCGAGAGGATCCCAGATCCAGACGTGATCTCATGGACGACGCTGCTAGCAGGATTTGCCCGTTTGGGGCATCTGGGCGAAGCTCAAGCTCTCTTCGATCGGATGCCGCTACAAAACGTGGTTTCGTGGACTACCATGGTCGCGGCCTATGCCAGAAACGATCGCGCAAGCGACGCAGTGGAGATCTTCCAGTCTATGGATCTGGAAGGGATCAAACACGACGAGGTAACGTTCTTGGACATCCTCACGGCGTGCGCGCATCTCGGCCTCGTCGATCATACCCGGTTCTTCTTCCTGTCAATGTGCCAGAACCGAGGCATCGATCCGCTGCTCCACCACTACCTCTGCGTTGTGGACGCTCTCTCTCGCGCCGGGAGGCTGGGAGAGGCCGAGGAGCTTCTCTGGAGCATGCCTTTCGAGCCCGAGACCGAGGCGTGGACGACACTGCTGGGAGCTTGCCGGATCCACGGCGACGCCGATCGTGGAGCTCGGATCGGGCTTCTGATCCTCGAGCTCAATCGCGATCGAGAAGCCCATCGAGGAGCACCTTACATGCTCCTGTTTGGAATCCATGCCGAGGGAACGTAACCCGGATCATCAAAAGGTGGCGGTCTTGGTTCCTCCATAGATGTTGGAGAGAAGAACATAGCTTGGAGCACAGCCAGGATCCAGCGCCAGTATGATTGTCTCAATCCTTGCCGCGCGCTTGGAGTCCCGGTGGATCTTGCAACCCGCTAGGAGCGTCGTCCAGGTGATGATCTGGGGGACGAAGGGCATGGAGTTGACGAGCTCCTCAGCAGCGTCCATTCTCCCAGCACGCCCAAGAACGTCGATCACGCAGTGGTAGTGCTCCAGGATTGGGGTCACGCCGCGGTCCAGGATCATCCACAGGAACTGCTGGACGCTCTCCTTGACGAGCCCCGTGTGGCTATGCGCCGTGAGGACGCTCACGTATGTGATCTCGTTGGGCCGCGACGATCCATCCTGCTCCATGACCTTGAAGAGATCGAGAGCTGCAAGGAACTCGCCGCTCTGGACGTATGCCGCCAGCATCGCGTTCCAGGAGATAACGTTACGATCCGGCATGGAATCGAAGAGCTTCCGAGCTTGCAGCAAATGCCCCTTTTGAGCATACGCTGCAAAGATCGCGGTCCAGGAGACCACATTGCGATCTCGCATTGTATCAAAGAGGTTCTTAGCCTGTTCCAAGTTTTGGGTGTTGACATAGAGCTGGATCATGGAATTCACAGCTTGGAGGTCCTGTTCCGGCATTTCAAGAAAGAGGTTTTGTGCTTGTAGCCAATGCCCACACTGGGCAAATGCGGTGACCATAATTGTCCAAGCTATCACAGTTCTTCCCGGCATGGCATCGAAAATTCGCTTAGACTCCTCTACTCTCCTGTGCTGCGCATGGATCTGGAGGAGCGCCGTCCAGGAGATCGAATTCCTCTCGCCCATGATCTCAAACAGCGCTCGCGCCTCGCCAAGATGCCCATTTTGGGCAAATCCCACCATCATCGTCGTCCACGACGCCCCATCCTGATAAGGCATTCGCTCAAACACCGCCACAGCCTCTAGGGTTCTTCCAGTGCCCATGAATGCCGCGCACAGCGCGTTCCACGACACGAGATTCCGGCGCTCCATGCTCGCGAAGAGGCGGCGCGATTCCCCCAGGCGGCCGCGCTGGGCATTGGCCGTGATGAGCGAGTTCCACGACACCAGATCCCTGTCGGGCGAGCTCTCCAGCATCTCGTGCGCGCGATCGAGGTCGCCGTTGATCGCGTAGGCGTGCGTGATGATGTTCCAGGAGAATCGATTGGGCGCCGCGATGCCGTCGAACACCATGCGCGCCTCGTCCACGCTGCCGCACCGGCTGTACATCTCGATGAGGAGATTCGCGAGGTAGCGATTGGCGTGGTGCTCGCCCTGCCGGATCCGCGCGTGGAGCTTCCGCCCCTCGGCGATGTCCTTGGCCCTGCCGCAGATCTTGACAAGCTCCGCCAGGGACTGCACGATTCTCCCCATTGCTCGCCATGCTCCCCAAGAACACCAAACGAATCTGGGCCGTCTATTCTCAAGAACACCGCGAATCCGAGCCGTCCATTTTGAAAGGAAGGGGCCGAGCACCATGGAAAAAGCCCTAGAAGCGGGAGACTAGCTCACGGCCGGCATGGAGGTAACGCGTCGTATTCTCGTTCTTTGCAGGGTGAGGGTGATCTCCCACTATTCCAGCACAGTGCTTCCAGGATTCCATGATCGATCTTCTTTCTTCTCATCCGCCATGACGGTCGTCAGGAGCAAATCCTTCGGCGGCTTTGCCTGCAAGGAGACTAAGGTCGAAATCCCAGATCAGCAGCAGGATGACGAGCTCTCGCGGCTGATTTCTCCTTCGGAATCCTTCTCCTTCGGCCACCAGCAACAGAGGCGGCGGAGGAGTCCGAGCAGCGAATTCTCGGGCCAGATCCAGTCGCAGCATTCGTTCCGCGAGGATGTCTCTCACGCAGCATCCGAGACATATCTTCTTACCAGGCTCACGTTCAAGCTCTTGAGATACTTGGGGTAAAGTATAGCGTTTTCATTGGTTTCTTCTTTCTCTTCATCTTTTCTAACTTCTAGATCCCAGGATTGGCTATCGATGGATGGTGAAATTCATTGCCTTGAGCCTGTACGCTACCTTTCTTATGCCAGGATTTATTCAAGGTAGCTCATTCAATCTTTCTTCTTCATTTTTTTTTCTCTGCGCTAAAATCTGGCTTTTCTTTGAGTTTTTTTATAGTTTCTTGGTACTATTACTTCTCAAAGCGAGTACATAGAAGCATCGTGTATGGTGATCAGCCGAGAAACAGGTGAGAGTTTCAGTTCTCGTTTTTCCTTGATTATAGCATTTTGGTTGTAGATTGGACCTTTACTTACCAGAGAAAACTGACGGATCTAAGCCTGCAGTGGCTTTCGTTACTGGTGGCGCGTGGATTATCGGGTTGGCCTTCACCCCTTTTCTTACACGTGGAGCTGATAACTTTTACAGATACAAAGCGTGGGGAGCTCTTCTGGGTCGTCAGCTTGTCGACAGAGGGGTAATTGTTGCGTGTATAGATTACAGGTCAATCTTCTATGGTTTAAAACATAAAAAAAACAAGTTCTGATTCTTGTTGTTTGATTGAACAGGAACTTTCCTCAAGGTGGGATAAGTGACATGGTTGCCGATGTATCAACGGCACTTTCGTTTTTCTGCAATAACATTTCGAGCTATGGTGGGAATGTAGACAGGTAATTTGCTCCCTATCCATGCATAATAGTCTAATTTTTTTTTTTCTGCGTGGCATAGGCTGTATCTAGCTGGTCAATCTGCTGGCGCACACATTGCTTCCTGCGCTCTCGTCAACCAGGCTAGGAAAGAGGCCATCCACGGAAAATGCAATCTTTTGTGGAGTGCCACCCAGTTCAAGGCCTTCTTTGGCATATCTGGAGGATACAATCTTTTCAAGCTTGTAGATCACTTTCATAATCGAGGCCTGTACAGATCGCTCTTTCTGAGGTAAGTGCTTTCCGCTTTCTTCACTTCAAAGTTAAATCTCTGATGCCTTGGTTTTTAATCCAGTGTAATGGAAGGGGAAGGATCGTTAGCACAGCATTCTCCGGAAATAGTTGTTAGCAGCAGAGAATTTCAGCCGGCCGTGCCTTTGCTACCGACCATGGTTTTGTGCCATGGGACGGCCGACTACTCAATTCCTCACAGCTCGAGGTACGCATTGCTCCTTACTGGAGAAAAACTCACTTTTATTTTTTATTTTTTCCTTTCTGCTGGATTGCAGTGTTAGCTTTGCCGAGGCACTAGGACGTGTAAATGCGAATGTGGTCACTAATTTTTACAAGGACAAGACCCACACCGACATCATCATACAGGTAGGCCTCTCTTTCGATTGTTTCCCGATGGCACGAAGCGATTACCGAATGCATTCCAGGACCCAATGCGTGGGGGCAAAGATGAGCTTCTTTACGACATACTCGAGGTGATATACCGAGACAACGAGGCCGAGGTTGATCGAGGGCGGCTGGATAGACGGATGCTGCCAGAGATTTTGCTCAAGCTCGCGAGGAAGGTGAGTCCCTTCTAGCAGCACCTCCGTGATACATATGTACAATATACGATTGTATCTATCAAAGAAATCAATAGAGATGTTTGGTTTTCCTGGCGTCAAAGTGGCCCCCAAGCACTAGAAGTGAGGTAAATGCTCGCAGAATCTAGCACCACACGCATTTGAAAAAGAAGGAAGACGAAGGGTATGATTATAGCGGCGTTGTGGGGGTGTTTTTTGATGACTATATGGGGTTTTTGGAACGACAGATACGTGACGAATGGTGATGAAAGCTGATCTTGGCAATAACTCTGTCAATTGGCCACTAGAGGCTTAGACACAATCAAGAAAAAAGGTGGAAGAAAAAAGTCACGCGGGACTTTTATGTCCAAGTCGCCGCTGCTACATGAAACCTCTCTCCACTTCCATTTTGCGTGTGTTTCTTGACAACACATTCCATTGTGCCAACTTTGAGGAGTTTCCAAGTTTCTCCTAGAAAGGCTTTCTGGAGCTATGGTAAACAACGGCACAGCTGACGGGAGCAAAGCGTCACGTTTGGATGGATTTGCCTATAAATTGTGGCGACAAGGTGATCCAGATCATCATCCAGCCAAGCCGGCCTTCTCTAGTCGAGCAAAGCAAAACGAGCAAAGCCGAGAAGGAAATGGCCGCGTTTTACAAGCTCGCGATTCTTGTTCTTCTTGTTTCTCTCGGCGCCACTGCCAATGCGAGGAAACGGAGTCCCAACAAGCCACCGGCGGTTCCCCCGATGGTCTTTGGCACCATCTTCTGCGACCGATGTATGGACAAGACCTTCTCGTTCACAACCATCGCCATTCCAAGTAAGTTATCTAATGTGTTCTTCCAAGAAGTTTGGAACTAGATTTGCTCTAACGCTCTTGCTTGATCACCAAAGACGTGACCGCGATCATCCAGTGCGGCGACTTCCAGGCATCCAACACCACCTCCGAGTTTGGCGTCTTCACCATCGCCCTCCCGGCGGAGGTGGCCAGCTCCCCGGCGAAGCTGGCGTCTTGCTCTGTCAAGGTGGCCAGCGATTTCTCCAGAGTCGAGGGCGATCTCGGCACTTGCAACACTCCCGTCAAGTTCCAGTTCCAGCCTTGGAGCCCGCCATCGCCACCATCGATGCCGGCATTTCAGTCGTCGCTCAAAATTGCCCGTCCATGGCCCTTCTACAGCGCTGGGCCTTTCTTCTTCCAGCCGCCGGAACCTCTTCCATCCTGCAACGAGAATCCTTTCCGCCATTCAAAACCAGCAGTAGCCGATGATCAGGGCTCGAGCGCGGCTCCCCCTCCACACCCTGCTTTTCCAGGATTTGGAAACTTCCCACCATTCTTTCCTGGAGCCATTCCTCCGACTGCCAACAAAGTCGCTCCTCCTCCACACCCTGCGTTCCCAGGATTTGGAAGCTTTCCGCCTTTCTTTCCTGGAGCGTTTCCTCCAGTAGATCACTCGACTGCCAGCAAAGTAGCTCCTCCTCCACACTCTGCGTTTCCAGGACTTGGATGGAACTTCCCACCATTCGTTCCTGGAGCATTTCCACCGGTAGATCATTCGACTGCCTTCAAAGTGGCTCCTCCTCCACACCCGGGATTTGGATATCCTCTGAAACCAGCACCACACGGCTCCAACAAGGCGGCTCCTCCTCCATTTGCAAACTCTCCACCATCCTTTCCTGGAGCATTCCCTCCACATCCAAGCTCCAGCAAACCAGGAAGCGCTCCGCCAACGCATGGATCTCACTCCACTCAAGCACCGCCACCTTTCCACGGAACCAAGAAGCATCATCACCCATAAAAGCTCTGCAAAAGTATATGGAACTTTAGATCATCAAAATAAACAAGCAAAGTTTTGGAGTTTACCTTGTGACCGTTTCCTCACTGATTCTTTCTCCCTTCCACTTGGCGAATCTTATAAATCCTCCTCTTCCTGTCCAAATGTCCAAAAAGAATGGCGATGCTGCTCCTTCTCGCCATGCTACTCTCGCCACGACTCCTCGCGGCCAGCGCAGCGAGAGACCCCTACATCGCCGAGCTATTGTCTCCCTCGTCCACTTTCCTGCCGAGGATCGTCCTTGGCCACGCCATCTGCGACACCTGCTGGGAGATGTGAATCACCGCCAACTCGATGCCTCTTCCCATCCTGAGCTTTGCTCGATCTCCTCTTTTTCTTGTGTGATCTGTGCAGACGTTACCGCAGCTGTCGAGTGCTTCGATGCTGGCGACCGGATCATCCTCCGAGAGACGAGTAGCACCCAACAAAACGGGAGCCTTCACGGTGGAGCTCCCGCTCCAGATCGCCTACTCGGTTAGCATGCTCCCAACATGTATGAGTCGAGTGGTGAGGGGGCCACTCAATCACTGGTTGCCGGATGGACGGCAAGTCTATGGAGTCGGGCCCTTCATGTTTCCTCACCGAGCAAAGCTCCCGCATTGCAATGGCGATCACTGGCAGCAGCAAGCCGACGCAATCCTCAATCTCTTCGCCTTCGTCGTCAGTTTTCCCTCGACTGCTACTGCTCTTTCCGAACCATCGTCTACATGGAGCGCTTCCAACACTGGAAGCGGTGGTCTCCAGGTCAACCTCTCCCTCCAAATCAGCACTTCCTCGTGTCTTCTCCCAGTTCTTGCAGCAACTTTTCCCCGTCCACTTCGTCATCTCCATCTCCGGGAATTCCAACCTTCCCATTTTCACTATTTCCGTTCCAGACTATTCCACTCCCTTCACCATTCCTTTCCCAAACGTTCCCAGCATTTCTTTCCCAAGCGTTCCCATTCCTACGAGCAATTTTTTCCCAAGCGTTCCCATTCCTACGAGCATTCCTTTCCGGAAGATTCCCCCAATAACCATCGGTCCGACCACTCCAAGTACACCAGCCTTGATGTTGTGAAAAGTTAGTGACTGATCGGGATTGTCCAATACTTACAGGATCTGTATTTCAGCAAACCCCTTTCCCTGATCGATGATCACAAAGCCTTGTACTGCTCGATCAACTTCGACGCATGAAGACGTGAAGATGGATTCACAGTGCAACCGAAGCTCCGAAGAAACGCAATCTACAATCAGGGTTTTAGAGGGTCTATCGGTGCATATCCACAACCTGTTTAGCTGTTGCTGGAACGGAGCCCATTGTACGCTCAGAACATTTTTGCTGGAAGTACTCCTGGAGAGGCGCCTTATCAGACGAGTAAAATAAAATAATGTGAGAACAAACCTGTCGTTCAGCCATGTGTACTGAGCGCTCATGTGCAGGAAGTTTTTCCCACTTGACAATCTTATACAAATACAAACCGAAACAGCTTGATATACGTATTTCCGGCCAGTAAAACTTACCTGGTCGGCGTACGCAAATGCTGCATCATCTGTCAATGAACGTTTCAACGCGTGCAATGTATCCTGGGTAAATTACGAAATAAAAGTTGATAAAGCGTATTTCTATGAATATAAAGACCTTATTCTTCGCAGTTTTTGATCGCAGCCGCTCGTCTATAGCCAAACCAACCTACAATTAAAATGACCACCATCACAAAAGCGTGTAAAATTGGTCTTACTTTCATGAGCAGACGTTTTGGATCTTGAAAAGCGGACTTCTTAGCCCATTGATGAAATATAGATGCGATGGTAGACCTGGCTTCGATATTGAAACTACAAAAACAGCTTCGTTAGTTGCACAAAATTGATCTATCAATATTTTCACCTTCTCAAAAACGCGGACGAATCCGTTAACGCGTTCTCGTCCAAAACATCCTTGCTAGACGAGTTACACACTAAGCCTGGAGGTTGCAATACCTTAAATTTACCAGGACAGTCAGATAACCCCTGAAAAAAATCTATGAGAACAATGGCAAGCACAAGCAGGACCTTGCCTCGAACTGCAAATGCTGTCGCGGCAATTCACTTAAGAATCGCGATGGCTGCAAGATCTGAAAGAACAGCATCAGAAAACATTGAAAGTAAATGTGTTACAGACCTGTCTTTGTGGGTTAACCACTATATATACTATATACAATTTCTTCCTTGCGCGAGTCATTGCAACGTAAAACAATCTCCTCTCTTCCTGTAACGGAATGCCAATTAATCTACAAAGACTTCTTAGAAGAAATAGCCATACCTCCAAAGATGAAGACTCGTGAAGCAGTGGCGTTTCCAACTCGTTGGCCTAGAAAGATGAAATCAAAGCTAGCAAGAAGAGGGCAATCTTACCTTCACAATGAAGACGCTGTCCCACTCCAGTCCCTTCGACTGCAAATACAGAGAAAATGCTAAAAGAAACATATAAAGACGATAGGCTCACACCTGATGCATTGTTGTCAACGTTACTGAATTATGATTTTCTTCTCGGCGAGTTCGAAAGTTCTCGGTCTCTCGAACAGTTATATGGTCCAGAAAATCTTTAAGAAGCACTGAGCATCCCAGCTGCCGAGAATTTGGTTTCACTTCCTCTTGAAGCCTAATATGCTTACACAGAAATTCCGAAACATCATCCAAAAGATAGTCCAACACCTGGAGTCCAACACAAGTTAGACATATTTTAAAGAAGAATGTTTGCTCACAGTCCGACAATCTTCATCCTCGTTCAAGAGCTTTCCCCCCGATTCATCCACGATTGCACGAGATTCAAAAGCGCGTCTCTGCATAACAGGATAAGCATCTTGTTGAGAAACTTACTCTTACCTGAGGTAGCATATTCAATACAGCGGTCACTAGGCTCGACAAAGATTGTTCCTGGTTCAAAATGCAATTCATCGTAAAAATCAGATTGCCAGGGACTGCAAACCTTGGCAGCCAAGCGTTTCACCATCTCCACGGTAGTCAGTACTTTCCGGCCTTGGCTAAGTTGGCGCCTGAAAAAGAAAAGAAAAATGTTTTGCACGCATTTATAATGCTTATGCAAGACCTGCTAAAGGTACCCGAAACTTTTGCCGTAAAAATAATCTCTGCTGCTTCAAGAAAACTACAATTTTCATTTTTTCCGTACTTTTCCACGTACTCCACTGCCTGAAAAATCCCAATGTCTGTATAAGATAGAAAACAGATATCATACCTTCTTTGTTTCCGTTTTATCACCACCATATAACGCCTTAAATACTCTTCTTTCAAACACGGTCCCACTTCTTCCTAAGGATGTCCACAATAAAGCAATCACGTCTTTCACAACCTACAATATGCCATGAAAGTCAGCCAACTAGAAAAGAAAAACGAGCATGGAACCTTCTTGCGGTAGACTGCTACTCCATGCATATTGAACGGAATCTTTCGACTACGGAAAGCAGATTGAAATATTTTGCCTGTGACCTGCAAGCGAAAATGACGACAGAGAAAATAAATCAAATACACACCTGTCGTCTGTAGAGTATAGCAAAGTTTGCAAACACCGGCTTGATGTCACTGGCCATTGAAGCCTTTTCCAGGATTTCATCGACCACAAATGCGCACTGTGCTTCTTCATTTCGGCACTCCATAACAACTATCTGGTAAACCAAAAATAGTCGGTAAAATATGTTCTGAATTCCTGATACCTTTTCTCCAAAATCGTTATCCGTTCGCACAACTTTAGCGCTGCAGCCTGAATCATTATTTTGAATGACACATCTCGCTGCTTCTACAATACAGCCAGTGGAGCGATAATTTTGGTGTAGTCTCACCTAAGCACGCAGACAACAAATCACATGACTACGTTATTTATTTCAGCTTTTTAGACCTCTTTGTGGTTTGGAAAGTCATTCCGGAATGTGGAAAAACCGAGAGAGTTGGCACCATTGAAGCTGAAAATGGACTAGCAAAAGAAAATATTAGCAGAACGTAGAGATGTCTTACTTGATCATCGTCCCCAACCACAGTGACCCTCCCGTGCAGAGAAAGAAGCCGCAAAAGCTTGTACTGCATCACACTCGTATCTTGGAACTCGTCAACGAGTACATATGCCCAAGTGTTGTGACATTCCGCTGACACTGTCAAAAAAGGGTGTGAAAACGCATTGCAGTACACTGCACGCTTTTACCATCAGGGTGATCAGTTAAAAGCTTTACAGCAAATCCAATGAAGTCATGGTAGTCCAGCGAATTGCAGGATGCCAGTATTCTTTCGTAATGCCTCAGAATATCCGCCTGCACGGGTTTCGCTAGTAACAAGTTGTCCAAACATAGAGACAAACAAGAAATACCCCAAGATGATTTCCTGATTTCTCAATCTGCTCAGAATCCTGTCCAGAAGCTTTTGCCTGCGACAAAATTCTTAGGCTCCGACATGTCATTATAATTTTCGACACAACCTGCGTTACGAACCGCTGCCATTTTTTCGCCCGTTCTCTCCACACTTCGGGTTTCTGAGCGTCACAGCTTTCTGTTGCTTCCAAAGCTAACCGTGTTGCCTCAATCACGGCCTTCCTTTGCTGGCTAGCTCCATAAACTAGAAACTCAGACGTCCTGTTCAACCTGCAAATCTACTGCTTAGCAAGCAGCATGACACAGGGACAGCTTACTTCTCCGCATGAGAGCGACAGAGTTGCAAGCAAAAGGAATGAAACGTCGAGATCATAAGTTCCTTGGACGCCTCCTTCCCCACCACAGCAGCGACGCGGTCCATCATCTCCGTTGCAGCAGCTGTCGTGAAGGTCATTCCTAGAATGTTCTTGGAGTCTACCCCCTGTGCCGAACCCTTGAGCTTTTTAACAAAAAAAACAAAGAGAGGACTGCATACCTCGTTTAACAATGTCAGAATACGTGCGACCATTGTAGAGGTCTGATAAACGAATCGAAGTAGTCAGAAAAAACTAGCAATGAAAAAAAAAGTGTGTACCTTTCCACTTCCCGGCCCGGCAACAATCAGAAGTGGCTTACCAATGCTGCTCAGCGCTGCATCCCTTTGGGACACATTGAGCTTCCGGAGATACGTTGGCATGTCCGCTGCAGAACCTCCATCGCGAGCGTCTTCATTCCTCTTGCTACAAAGCCTATCAATCTCCTCGAAAGCGTCCTCATCAAAATCGTCGAAGTCCTCAAACGCCCCCAATGAAGTACGGGGACCAACAGTGGATACTTCTGCTTTCCCTCCACCCACAGCAGCATTCACATCCACATCCGCGAGAGGCGGCCTCACCCCGCATACCTTCTTCCTGTCAGGGCTCTTCCTGCCACGATCTCTCACCACATTTTTCCGAGAGCAAAAGCATCAATCGATACCTCTGGTCCAAAGGAGCGCCTGCGCCGACGGATTTCCGAGCCAGCCGCGCCTTGGCAGCGCGATGGCTGGCCAGAATCCGTGCTCGCTGCTCCTCGCTGAGCACGCATCCCTGCATTTCAAAACCCTAGAGCGGGAAAAACCTCCAAGGGTGTTTTGCTAAAACACTGTGGGAGACCCATAAACCCTAAAAGTAGAAAAGAGGAGAGCAATCATGGCTTCTGCTTGAAGCAACGGATCTTTGAAAGGTAAGAAATTGCATTCTCGATTGACACAGTGATCTTCTCGAATTTTTACGTGCTACATATGAAATTTTTCCAAGTGGTATAATTCTAATCTTGCAAGTGGAGTGGAGTCTTGACCACGACGCCTGTGCACATAGGAATCGCTCCTTTCCAAATTTCAACAGGGAAAGAGGCATCGATTCCGATCAATCCAGGGACCAGATGAAAGCCCCAATTGCATACTGGCGCTTGGCTTCCAGGCCTCCCATGCTCCGCGCCGGCAGCCCATACTCCTCGAGCAGCCGATCCAGCAGCCACTCCGGCATCTGCTCGTACTCTGCCTTGGTGTACCTCGGGTAGTGAAGCGGCATCCGGAACTCGTATGGCACCGATGGATTGTGGAGCGAGATCGCCGAGTAGGGGCACCGCTCCTTCGTCGCCCTGATCGACTCCCGATCCTTGTGCAAATTTGCCTGAGAGGATGGCGATGGCGATCCATTGAGAGAAGCAGACCTGCCGCATCGAACGATCTGCCTCAGCCTCGCGAAGGACGAAGATCGCCGGAGCTGGAAGCCCTCGGGCGGCGAGCCTCCTCCTCCAGCGCTCACGGAGCCCAGCAGCATCACCATACCTTGGATCTGCAGTGCGCGGGGCAGTGGGGTTTTAAATCGGAAAAGATGCGGTCGAATATTCTCTTGACTGGGAGTTACGCGCGAATGCAGGGAGAATCTGTGTCCCCACTTTAGGAAGCCAACTAGACTCTTCTACCACCACAGCAGAAACACTCACTCATTTCTAGAATAAAATTTCGTCGTGGATGATGGGATTCCTGGTCAGAAACAATGCGAAATTCATGGGTTTTTGTCGCGAGAGAGAGGAGATTTTGGCCGGCTTGGATTGCATCAATCTGGTCCTCGCATCCCAGGCTCCAAAACGAGAGCGGAATTCGAACGACCGAGAAGACTGGCGTCTCACCCTTAATCGATTGCATATAAGATCGTCGCGAGTCCCTCCAAAACCACTGGTTTTGTCTCGATCGTGAAGCTAGGCTGTCATATGAAACACCACGCACCTCCACAAGCGGCGGCAAATCCACGTCCGTGTTCGTCCGGGAGTGGCCGCCACCCTCTCACGAGCGCCACACAAGCCCAAGACTTATGTAAAATCTTTTGGCCCTGTCTCTGGCCGGCCCTCTCTGGGCTCTCCACATTTCTCTCCACAGCCCCGACTCTCCCCTCGCGAGAATCACACAAACACAATGCCTGTCTATGCCACGAGGATCATCACCACCACGCGTTTCCCGCCTCCTGACTCTCCGCCACCAAGGAGGTGTCCGAGCCGGATAGATTGTTCCATCTTTTCGACAAGGAGGAGGAGCGAGAGAAGGAGATGGCGTCATCATTCTGCCACCCGTACTCGGCGGTGACCAAGAACCCGGCGGTGCCGTACGTGTTCCTAGATGCCACGCCACTACAAGAGGTACACCAAGGCCGAGTACGAGGCCGCTTGTTCGCGCTCCTCACGGGAACTCTCCGTGACAAGCGGGACTACGCGATTGGCGCGTTTCTCTGGAAGTGAGATCGATCATGATCGAGTTCTTCCAAGGTTGTGGGAGAGAGATCTTAGAGCTGCGAGAAGTTTCAGGAATTTGAGCACCCACAAAACATGGTGAACATCGGTTTGTGTCTTAGCTCTTGTATAAACTGTATGTCAATCTGGAAGTTCGCTACCACTCAAAATGGAGGACGCAAGTCAACACAAGGAAAGAACACATCCCCCTTCCCTCTAGTTGCTCTGAACGCCAGATGAAGGTGCCCATGGCGTACCGCCTCTTCCAGCTGATTGCTCCGCCCTAGTAGATCCACCATCACGGTGTAATGCTCCGGAGCCCATACTCCTCGAGCAGCCGATCGACCACTCGGGCATGGTGGCGTTCTGCTGCTTGCTAAAGATTGGAGTGGCATCTGGAACTCATAGGATGACGAATAGGAGGCAAACGTTTGTGTATTTCAATTGAGTGGGCCATTGAAGCCGAAGGACGTAGAATCGACCATCCTCGATGTAGGAGAAGGACACTGCACTATCTGCTCAAAAGTTGATCCGGGACTCAACCACAACGCGTCTACGTCGATCCGTGGCGAAACACTGGAACAGATAGTCGAGTCCGGCGTACGATCCGAGAGCTGTCGTGCCCACCATCGTCGAGTATCCCGAGCTCCACACCAACTTCGGGAGAATCAACGCCAAGCTGCCCTTGTTTCGTGGTGACCATCCAAGCAGCTGCCCTTGGCCCGGAATCTTTCGAACGCACGGCCTGGGATGTGCAAGAGTTTGGTGTGCGTCTTCGTTTTGGGTCAGTTGCTGCTCCTCGAGCTAAACCAAAACCAAAGGACTACTGCGAAGCTGTTACGCTTCGTGATGGTCCCGAAGTGACTCATCTCAGTCACTCTCCAGCCAACCAAGTGTACAAAGTGCAGTACTACACTCGCCATAGTATGATCATGAAGATTGGAAATCACAAAAGAGTCATTCAACTTTGCATTGATTCCAGGTTCTGGCATCAGGTGCGTAAAGCAGCTTAAATCAGCTGCGCCGCTGGCCAACACGGAACAATCGTCTTGCAGGTTGAAACAGAGAAAACCGATGCTCTGGTTAGGGGAAGACGGCGCTACTCTCATCGCTTGACGGATCGCCATTGGGACAGGGATACGACTCCTGGGCAATGCCAGCGATGGACGCGCAGTTGCTGTGTAGGGACTTGACGCATGCTATGCTTGAGCTTTACGTAAGTTGATCTTCTTGGATGTTATAGCACCACGCCATCTCCTGTGCAGCGAGGTGCCAAAAGGTGGGGATTTTCTCTTGAGCTTGCTCAGCTTGCCTACCGTTGCTGACCGTGCATTGCTCTTGTTCTAATCCTATTTACGGGCATTGGATATTATTGTTTATCTATAATATACCCAGAAAACGAGGCAGAATCAAGGGCAGATGATTTTGCTCAAGCTTGCAAAAAAGTGAGCCCCTTATAGTAGCAGGAGCACCTTCTAAGTAAAGATTGAATGAAGATTTTTGGTGTCAAAGTGGCCCCCCAAGCACTAGAAGTGAGGTAAAAGTCTTAGCACCACACGCATTCGAGAAAAAGAAGGAAGCTGAAAGGTATGATTATGGGGGTGTTTTTCGGTGACTATTGGGTTTTGGGAACGACAGATACGTGACGAATGGTGATGAAAGTAACACTATCAACGGCTCAGACACAATCAAGAAAATGGTGGAAAAAAAAGTCAGGACTATTATGTACAAGTCGCCGCTGCTACATGAAACTTTTCTCCACTTCCATTTTGCGTGTGTTTCTTGACAACACATTCAACTTTAAAGGAGGACGAGGAGGGAGGAGTTTCCAAGTCTTTCCAGGAAAGGTTTCCTGAGCTTACACACAGCTGACGGGAGCAAAGCGTCACGTTTCGAAGGACTTGCCTATAAATTGCGGCGAGGGGGAGAGATCATCCATCCATCCAGCTTCAATCTTCTCGAAAACGAGCAAATCCGAGAAGAAAATGGCCGCGTTTTACAAGCTCGCGATTCTTGTTCTTCTTGCTTGTCTCGACGCCACTGCTGATGCGAGGAAATGGAGTCCCAAGAAGCCACCGGCGGTTCCCCCAACGGTATTTGGCGCCATCTTTTGCGACCGATGCATGGACAAGACCTTCTCGTTCGCAACCATCGCCATTCCAAGTAAGTATCTAGTGTGTTCTTCCAAGAAGTTTGGATACTTAACGCTCTCGCTTGATCACCAAAGACGTGACCGCGATCATCCGGTGCGGTGACTTCCAGGCATCCAACACCACCTCCGAGTTTGGCGTCTTCACCATCGCGCTGCCGCTAGAGGTGGGCACCTCTCCCGCGAAGCTGGCGTCTTGCTCTGTCAAGGTGGCCAGCGATTTCTCCAGAGTCGAGGGCGATCTCGGCACTTGCAACACTCCCGTCAAGTTCCAGTCCTACCCTTGGAGCCCGCCATCGCCAGCAACCCCGGCATTCCAGTCGTCGCTCAAAATTGCCCGTCCATGGCCCTTCTACAGCGCTGGGCCTTTCTTCTTCCAGCCGCCGGAACCTCTTCCATCCTGCAACGAGAATCCTTTCCGCCATCCAAAACCAGCACTAGCCGATGACCAGGGCTCGAGCGCGGCTCCCCCTCCACACCCTGCTTTTCCAGGATTTGAAAACTTCCCACCATTCTTTCCTGGAGCAATTCCTCCGGTAGATCACTCCACTGCCAACAAGGCGGCTCCTCCACACCCGGTTTTCGGATATCCACCATTCGCATTTCCTCCTCCAAGCCCGAAACCAGAACCACACGGCTCTAACAAGGCGGCTCCTCCTCCACACTCGACTCCATTCCCAGGATCTGCGTGGTTTCCAGGAGCATTCCCTCCACATCCAAGCTCCAGCAAACCCGGGAGCGCTCCGCCAAAGCATGGATCGCCCTCCGCTCAAGCACCGCCACCTTTTCACGGAACCAAGAAGCATCATCACCAATAAAAGCTCTGCATTTAGAACTATGGACATCAAAGAAAAGCAAAGTTTTGGAGTTACCTAGTGACCGTTCCTCAATTCCAGGCACTGATTCTTTCTTCCTTCCACTTAGCGAATCTACAAATAAATCCTCCTCTTTTTGTCCAAATGTCAAAAAAATGGCGATGCTGCTACTTCTTGCCATGCTGCTCTCGCCACAACTCCTCGCCAGCGCCGGGAGAAACCTCTACACCGCCGAGCTATCGTCTCCCTCTTCCACTTTCCTGCCCAGGCTCGTCCTTGGCTACGCCATCTGCGACACCTGCTGGGAGATGCAAATCACCTCCAACTCCATCTCTCTTCCGAGTACGTGCCTCTCTAGATCTCCTCTTTTCCATCCTTGTGTGATCTGTGCAGACGTTACCGCGGCTGTCGAGTGCTTCGATGCCGGCGGCCGGATCATCTTCAGAGAGACAAGCAGCACCGACAAAACGGGAGCCTTCAGGGTGGAGCTCCCGTTCCAGATCGCCGACTCGGTCAGCATGCTCTCGACATGCACGAGCCGAGTTGTGAGGGGGCCGCTCAATCACCTCTGCACGTATCCCTTGGCCCACGCTTACAACCCCTTCCTGTCTCTACGCTCGTTGCCAGATGGACGGCAAGTCTATGGAGTCGGGCCCTTCGTGTTTCGTCCCCGAGCAAAGCTCCCGCATTGCAGTGGCGATCGCAGGCAGCAGCAGCCGCAGCTTGTCAGTAGAGCAGTTTCATTGCAGCCGCAGACGCAATCGTCAATCTCATCGCCTTCCTCGTCAGTTTTCCAGTCACCTTCCTCGACTGCTACTACTCTTTCCAATCCATCGTCTGCATGGAGCGCTTCCAACACTGGAAGCGGTGGTCTCCAGGTCAACCTCTCCCTGCAAATCAGCACTTCGTCGTCTTCTCCCAGTTCTTATATCAACTCTTCATCGTCCTGTCCATCCCCTTCGTCATCTCCATCTCCAGGACTTCCAACCTTCCCATTTCCACTGTTTCCATTCCCGACTATTCCCAGCATTCCCAGTATTCCTTTCCCGTACGTTCCAACCATTCCTTTCCCAAGCGCTCCCAGTCCCACCAGTATTCCTTTTCCGACCATTCCTTTTCCGACCATTCCCCCAATAACCATCACTCCGGTACCAATTCCTACCACTCCACAAGCACCAGCTGCTTACCCGGCTCCATCGAAATCGCCATCGCCTCTATCATTTACTCCACCAAGTCCTGCTCCCTATCCTACACCGTCCCCGGCACGCTAGGACACCATCCTGGTTGGAGTTTTTGTACAGAAAAGTAAGATATACGTACACTGTAGGAAGGAACTGTATTTCAGAACCAGAGCGAATGATTAAGTACGCCTTTCCTTGATCGATGATCACAAAGCCTTGTACTGCTCGATCAACTTCGACGCATGAAGACGTGACGATTGTTTCACAGTGCAACCGAAAACAGAAAAAAAATACAAAAAGATACGACTTGATCTACGTAGTTTCGACCAATTAATCTCACCTGATCGGGGTACACTATCTGTCAATGAACGTTTCAACGCGTGCAATGTATCCTGTGTAAATTGGGAAACACTTACAGTTAATAAAGCGTATTGCTACGAAAAATAACAGACCTTGTTCTTCGCAGTTTTTTATCGCAGCTGCTCGTCGATAGGTATACAATCAAACCTACAATTAAGATGGCCACCATCACAACAGCGAGTACAATTGTACTTACTTTAGTGAGCAGACGTTTTGGATCTTGGAAAGCAGAATATAGACGCGATGGTAGACATTGAAACTAGAAAATCAGTTCGTCAGTTGCACAAAATTGCTCACATATTTTCACCTTCTAAAACGCGGACCAATCCACTAACGCGCTCTCGTCCCTTCTAGACAAGTTAGACACGGAGCCTGGAGGTTGCAATAGCTTAACTTTGCCAGGACAGTCAGATATTCCCTGCAAAGAACCCGTAAAAACAATCGCAAGCACTGCCTGGAACTGCAAATGCTGACACGGCAATTCACTTAACAATCGCGATGGCTGCAAGATCTGCGAAAATAAAAGCATCTCAGAATAGATGTTTAAAAAAAATTCACGGACCTGTCTTTGTGAGTTTACCACTATATATACTATATACAATTTCTTCACAAGTCATTGGAACGTAAAACAATCTCCTCTCTTCCTGTAACGGAATGGCAATTTAAATACAAAGTCCTATTGAAGAAATAGCGATACCTCAAAAGATGACGACTCGTGAAGCAGTGGCGTTTCCCAACTCGTTGGCCTAAAAAGGTGAAATCAAAGCTAGCAAGACGAGGCGAATCTTACCTTCAAAATGAACACGCTGTCTCACTCCAGTCCCTTCGACTACAAACGAGAGCACATGGTAAAAGCATATAAACCCAATAAGAAGCTAAAACCTGATGCATCGTTGTCAACGTTACTGAATTAGGATTTCTTCTCGGCCGAGTTCGAAAGTTCTCGGTCTCTCCAACAGTTATATGTTCTAAGAAAGCTCTCAGAAGCACTGAGCATCCCGGCGGTCGAGATTTTTCTTTCACTTCCTCTTGGATCCTAAGGTGCTTACTCAGAAATTCCGAAACATCATCCAAAAGAGAGATGAAAATTTGCTCACAGTCCAACAATCTTCGTCCTAGTTCAAGAGCATTCCCCCCGATTCATCCACGACTGCACGAGCTCCAAAAGCCCGTCTCTGCAAAACAGGATAAGCATCTTGTTGAGAAACTTACTCTTACCTGAGGTAGCATATTCAATACAGCAGTCACTAGGCTCGACAAAGATTGTTCTGGTTCAAAATACAATCGACAAAATCAGATTGCCAGGAACTACAAACCTTAAGCGTTTTACCATCTCCAATGCATACCTGTCAGAATACGTGCGTGATAATTGAATCGAAGTAGTCAGGAAAAACTAGCAATGAAAAAAAAAAAGGTGTGTACCTTTCCACTTCCCGGCTGGGCAACAATCAGAAGTAGCGCTGCATCCCTTTGGGACACATTGAGCTTCCGGAGATACGTTGGCATGTCTGCTGCAGAACCTCCATCGCGTCAAAGCCTATCAATCTCCTCGAAAGCGTCATCATCAAAATCGTCGAAAGAAACGGGACCAACTCCTCCTTTCCCTCCACACACAGCAGCATTCACATCCAGATCCGCGAGAGGCAGCCTCACCCCGCACACCTTCTTCCTCTCAGATCACTCACCACACTTTTTCGAGCACAAGCATCAATCGATACCTCTGGTCCAAATGCGCACCGGCGCCGGCGGATTTCCGAGGCAGCCGCGCCTTGGCAGCGGGATGGCTGGCCCGCTGCTCCTCGCTGAGAGATGCTCCGACTTGAGCTTTTTCCTCTTAAACTTTGTCATTCTGCCCTAGGCCTAAAGTTTCGATGGAGAGGCTGGTGGCGCGGTGTAAGAGCATGATAAGTGCAGCCGAGAAGAAGCTGTTTGGGCGGAGCAAGAGCAAGAAGAAGAAAGAGCTCCAGGAGCAGCTGGATGACATCCAAAAGATACTTGAGGTAAGTAAATAGCTTGGATTGGAATGACAGCTTTGCTTCCTTCTATAGCGAATGGAGGCGCTTATGAAGGCCTCCTGTTCTTTCTCCTCTGTGACGACGGCTGCGAACCCTCCTCCTCCTGCGAATCCTCCTCGTGTGAAGCCTCCTCATGGCGCTTTGAAGCTGCTGCAGTTTGTGGGCACCTGTAGCGATAAAGGGGTCGCTCTTTTCATCGGAACTCCGCCTACGACTATGGCGTTAAGCCCACAGCCAACGTGCATCGTCGTGGGTTACAAGGAGAGCATGGTGTGGAAGGAAGGTGGAGAAGTTACTGTGACGATCAATGGGCAGACTGTGAAAGGTGAGGTTGTTTCCCTGTTTCGCAGGCAGCCTTGGGTGGCTGCTGTTGAGCTCTTCGAACCGGTAAGCTACTGCTTCAATATCCTGACTGATCCTGATCGGGTGTTTTTCTGATTCAGTTGGAACTACCTCCTAAGGTGCCTCTTATGGTTGGTCTGCCTCGAAATGAAGAGGTGGTTTTTGTGCGGCGGGCTGGAGAAGTTGAAATCCCTGCAATCGTCAAGGAGCACTACTTACCAGATGAAGTGGCTGGCATCGTCCCTGGTGTCCAAATGGGTGATGTTATCGTTGAATGGGATTCAGATTCAAGGAGCATGAGGCTGAGTGGGATTGTTGTCAAGACGGAGGAAGATGGTGCTGTGGTGGGGCTGCCCGTGGATGACGCCACGCTATACTTTATTGAGGCGGACAAGAAGAGCTGGTACCGAACAAAATACCCAGGGCGACTCTTGGCGGTGCCGAAGTATGGGTAGTTGGAATGGTATGTGGCTGGTTTACGGTGGTTTGATACGATAGCTACTGATGGTTAGTGACGATTTTTTGTGTTAGATTGTTCAGACTGAACAACGACGGAAATATGTAAATTTTAGACTTCTAGATTAATGGAAGAGCTGCTTTTGCTAGGCTCTGCAAATTCGCCATGTGCTACGTCTTCAAAATGATGCATTTGTTTCAGCTTGAGCTTCTTTTCTATCTATTATTACTTCTGGAAAGACTCTCTTATGGTTCATAACCAAGGTTGACCATAATACTCCGGCAGCTGTGTTAAGTATGTTCTATGTTAAACAATTGGAGCCGTTCTAAAAAGGTGAAAGCAAAGCTAGCAAGACGAGGCCAATCTTACGTTCCAATGAAGACGCTCTCCCACTCCAGTCCCTTCGACTGCAGACGCAGAGCGCATGGTAAAAGCATATAAACACAATAAGAAGCTAAAACCTGATGCATCGTTGTCAACGTTACTGAATTATGATTTCTTCTCGGCCGTCGAAAGTTCTCGGTCTCTCCAACAGTTATATGTTCTAAGAAAGCTCTCAGAAGCACTGAGCATCCCGGCGGTCGAGAATTTTCTTTCACTTCCTCTTGGATCCTAAGGTGCTTACACAGAAATTCACATCATCCAAAAGATAGTCCAACACCTACAGAATCAAACACAATTTAGGCATTTTAAAGATGAAATTTGCTCACAGTCCAACAATCTTCATCCTAGTTCAAGAGTTTTCCCCCCGATTCATCCACGACTGCACGAGCTTCAAAATCGCGTCTCTGCAAAACAGGATAAGCATCTTGTTGAGAAACTTACTCTTACCTGAGGTAGCATATTCAATACAGCAGTCACTAGGCTCGACAAAGATTGTTCTGGTTCAAAATACAATCGACAAAATCAGATTGCCAGGGTCTACAAAACTTAAGCGTTTCACCATCTCCAATGCATACCTGTCAGAATACATGCGACCATTGTAGAGGTCTGATAATTCACAACCCGAGTCAGAAATAAACTAGCAATGAAAAAAAAAGATTGTACCTTTCCACTTCCCAGCCCGGCAACAGTCAGAAGAATGTCGCTCACCGCTGCATCCCTTTGGGACACATTGAGCTTCCGGAGATACGTTGACATGAACCAGAACCTCCATCGCGAGCGTCCTCCTTCCACAAAGCCTATCAATCCCCTCAAAAGCGTCATCATCAAAATCGTCGAGGTCCTGCAATGAAGTATGGGGACCAACAGTGGATACTTCTGCTTTCCCCCCACACACAGCGGCATTCACACGGCCTTACCCCGCACACCTTCTTCCTGTCAAGGATTTCGATCTCTCATCACATTTTCGAGAGCAAAAACTACAAAATCGATACCTCTTATCCAAATGCGCGCCAGCGCCGATGGATTTCCGAGCCAGTCGCGCCTTGGCAGCGCCTAGGCTCCGTGCTCGCTGCTCCTCGCTGAGAACGCATCCCTGCATTTCAAAACCCTAGAGCGGGAAAAATCCATAAACCCTAAAAGCAGAAAAGAGGGCTTCTGGCAAAGTAAGTGCTTGGAATCATATGGCTTCTTCTTCCAATTGCTTGCAGCAACGGATCCTTGAAAGGTATTAGATACGTGAAAATTGCATTCTCTGTTGGAAAATCATGTGTTTGATTGAAACAGTGATCTTTGACGTACTATACTTTCTAAGCTATGAAATTTTTCCAAGTGATATAGATACTAGTCTTGCAAGTGGAGTGGAGTCTTGAGCGATGTCGGCTTTTAATCACATAATTCTCCACCTTGAGGTGGGAGGAATCGATACAAATGTCAACAGGGAAAGACAGAGACATCGATTCCGTTCAATCCAGGGACCAGATGAAAGCCCCAATTGCATACTGGCGCTTGGCTTCCAGGCCTCCCATGCTCCGCGCGGGCAGCCCATACTCCTCGAGCAGCCGATCCAGCAGCCACTCGGGCATCTGCTCGTACTCTGCCTTGGTGTACCTCGGGTAGTGAAGCGGCATCCGGAACTCGTATGGCACCGATGGATTGTGGAGCGAGATCGCCGAGTAGGGGCACCGCTCCTTCGTCGCCCTGATCGACTCCCGATCCTTGTGCAAATTCGCCGGGTGAGACGATGGCGATGGCGATGGCGATGGCGAACCATTGAGAGAAGCAGAGCTAGTAGTAGAGCTGCCGCTGCATCGAACGATCTGCCTCAGCCTCGCGGAGAAGGACGATCGCCGGAGATGGAAGCCCTCGGGCGGCGAGCCTCCTCCTCCAGCGCTCTCGGAGCCCAGCAGCATCACCATACCTTGGATCTGGCAGAGGGGTTTAAATCGGAAAAGATGCTGTAGAATATTCTCTGCTAGATGCATAAAAGCATGGGAGTTACGCGCGAATGCAGGGAGAATCATTGCTCCCACTGTTCTTCTACTAGATTACTACCTCACTCATTTCTAGAATTCTTGGAAAATTTCGTCGTGGATGATGATAGCTCATTCACCCGGATTCTTGATCACGCAATCCAGAAACAATGATATAATCTCTGCGCGGAAAGGACCAATTCATGGGTTTTTGTCGCGAGAGAGAGATCCCGGCCGGGCTTGGATCACATGAGCTCAAATGATAGCCAATCGCGGCCGCGCCTGGCGCTGGTTTGTTCCTCGCATCCCAGGCTCCAAAATTCCCAACCATGAGAGGGGAAATTCGATCCGTCTATCGATTGCATATAAGATCGTCGTGAGTCCCTCCAAAACCATCGCGTGGTTTTGGCTCGATCGATCGTGAAAGATCAACTCGCAACCAACCAAGCCCGGCTCTCACATGAAACACCACCGCTTGCAAAATCCATGCCCGGGAATACCCAAGTGTCCGTCCGGGAGTGGCCGCCATTCCCTCACGAGCGCCATACAAGCTCAAGGCTTGTATAAAATCTTTTGGCCCTCTCTCCGGCCCGGCTCGCCCCATTTGCATTCGCGGGGATCGTCGCTTCTCATTCCCAGATTTGATTCTCCTCTCTCCCCGCGCGAGAATCATATATATACCATCTCGCCCAAATGCCTGTCAACCCCGAGGATCATCACCATCATCACCGCGCTTCTCCCTCCCGGATCGACAAGAAGCCCAAGGAGGAGGAGTACGAGCTCGCCACCACCGATAGATTGTTCCATCTTTTCGAGGAGGAGGAGCCAGGGAAAGAGATGGCGTCGTCGGCAGCGGCTTTCACCACCATTCTTCCAGCGGCGAAGTGTCCGTACTCGGCTGTGGCCAAGAACCCCACGGTGCCGTACGTGTTCCAGATGCCACTCCACTACCCGAGGTACACCAAGGCCGAGTACGAGGCCATGCCCGAGTGGCAGCTCGACCGCTTGTTCGAGGAGTATGGTCTCTCGGCGCTTATCACCGGAACTCTCCGTGACAAGCGGGACTACGCGATTGGCGCGTTTCTCTGGAAGTGAGATCGAGTTCTTCCAAGGTTTTAGGAGAGAGATCTTTTAGAGCTGCGAGAAGTTCCAAGACTGTGGTGATGAGCTATGGTTTGTGTGTGTAGCTCTTGTATAGACTGTATGTCAATCTAGAAACATGGAACACCCTTATAACAAATCCTCGTTGGTTTGGTTTTTCGAGAGGTCAAATCACATACGGTGAAGCCTTGGTAAGATCCAACTCAAGAACTCGCTTCCAGGCCGTGATCAGTCGCCACGGCGGCTATAAAGCTAGGGAGAAGCGAGACGAAAGGCGTGGTCCGGCTTGAATCCTTAAGTTTGCAAGGCGTGGAGCTTCACCCGGCGTCCAGGGACGAAGCACACGCGAATGTCACACTCTTCTTTTCCGGCATTCTCTCCAGCAATATCCATGCCGGTTGGAGATCGCCTCTCGAAGCAGGAGAGCGTTCCACGACACTCCATCTCACGACGGCATTCGATCAAACACGGCGTTTGCTTGGAGCGAGGAAAACCACAGCGGCCGTAAGAGTGAAGCAACAAAGGTGTCCTGCTTATGGCGGCATTCCCTCTTTCTGGCCATAACCATCTTAGCATCGTGTTCCATAGGCACTGGGTTTCTATCCAATATTTCTCTTGCTTCGTCGAGCAATCCATCTTGGGCATCAGAAGCCCACTGAAACCCATGAACAATCGCTCCACTCATTTCACATCTTCCACCCTGCCGCTCGAGCCGTAAGCCACAAGCCGCAAGAAGAGAGTTCCAAGAGAACAAGTCCCGACGTGGAAGTGCGTGGACTTATCGCCTGCTCGAACCTCCCATTGCGAGCAAACGCCACAAGCATCGCATTTGCCAGCGTTAGAACCACACCAGGCACGGAATCAAAGAGCTCCTTTGCCTCGCGTAGAAGACCCATACTTCTTGAGCATCGCATAGACGTGTAAACACCTTTTGCTTGATTGGAGCTCGGCATAGCCTGCCAAGAGTGTGTTCCATGAAACCGCGTCACGGCATGGCATTGCATGGAACACTCCAAGCAGCGCAACGAAGCTAGAAAAGATTATATCTGATGTTACCTCGCAGCTATGGAATTTTCGCATATGCTTGAAGCATAACATTCCATGAAACCAAATCAAGCTCAAACGCTAATGCGAAAGCCTTTAAAAGACTCGTGGTATCTTGTTCGAATCAAAGCAATGTTTTGCGCTATGAATTTGACCGGGATACCCTGCAAACATGGTATTCCACGTTACCAAATTTGCCACAGTATTTCACTCGCCAAGAAAATGCTCTTCATGCGTTCCACGAAATCTCCGGCATGGCGTCGAAGAAACTTTTCGTGCGGTGATGGCGTCATGCGTTGCTCACGCTTCCGGCCCTTAATTCATCAAAGAACACCATCTACAGAGACGGATCCTTTTATTCATCTCTCAGGAATTTACACTGGCCGAAAATCGACCTAAACCTTTGAAACCTTCTTTCTTCGCTACCCACTCAAACAAACAAAAAGAATCCACTCGCAAGGAAAGAACACATCAGGGATACTTTCCCTCTAGTTGCTGCTCTGATCGCGCCAGAGAAAAGCGCCCACGGCGTACTCGCGCTTCTCCTCGAGAGTGCCCATGGCCGACGCGGGCAGCCCATACTCCTCGAGCAGCCGATCGATCTGCCACTCGGGCATGGTCGCGTACTGCTGCTTGCTAAAGCGCGGGTAGTGGAGCGGCATCTGGAACTCGTAGGGTACGCCCGGATTCTTCACCACGGACGAGTAGGGGCAGCGGCCAAGGTGCTGCCCATCGCTGATGGTGGCGAAATCCTCCACGGACCACTGCCGCCGCATCATCGCGGGCTTCTCGCCGAGATCGATCTCCTCCGCGTAGCCATCGCGATCGACCTGGGCCTTCTTGTCGGGATCGTAGACGAGATCTACGATCTGGCGCACCACGGGGAGATTGGAGAGGCTGAAGTTCCGGACGGGCGGAGCACCATCGCGGATTGGAGACGAATCAAACGCTGAAGACGCTGGCATTGCTTTGCTTTACTTTTCTTTTTCCCTATGATCAACGGAGGAGAGAAGGGCAGTACTTATAAGGCCCTGGACTCGCTGACGTGGCAGCGTCTGGGCCGTAGGAAATTTAGGGCACCGCGTTCTTCCCACTGCTGTTTCCCAAAAAAGGGAACCGCTTTTGCTTCCAAACTCGGTGACCTGGCCGCCGGAAGTTTAGGGCCACGCGTAAATGCCGCGAGGAAATGCGCATATGCTCTAGGAGGAGATTCCGACAACTAACGTAATATTCTTAGTGTTCATTGCAATATTGTTTAGGAGCTTAGAGAGGAAATGAAAGACTCTCTGCTATTGGTTTGATGACCACATAAAGTCCAGCTTTTTGTGTGTAAGATTTTTATGAAGACCAGTACTATGCCAATTTCACGGGGTGAGGTGATTGAAATCAAGTATTTGAGTAAAAACATCAACCTCCTCAAGCTTGTTGACAAAAGCTTCACTAAAAATCTTTGAACAAGGAGATCTATCACTCAATGCTTATAGTAAGAAATTCTGGGAGTTATGCCTTGATTTACTACAGTCTTGATTTCCAAGATCTGTTGTTCCTAAAAATTATTCAGAAGAATGTCAAGAAGCAAATGATGCCATTTCCAAGCTAAAATATTTTTGTTAAGTGAATTGTCACCTATAATAATTTGTGCTTGGTTTACTTGAATATTCTTAAGATTTGCTCTGACTCAAGATTGTTCAGCTCCTAGATGGTCCAAGTTATGCTCCTCGTGGACAATGCTCTGTGAGGCCTATGTTGCCAAGTTATAAGATGCTTTCAACGTACATAGCAATAAGGATGCATGAGACAGCCAGTATAAGGAAGAGACCATGGAATTGGCCTGAATCAAGGCTGCTCAAGAGAAGGAATGTGAGTTCATGTTGTCACTGGAGGGTCCTCCCAGATATCACCAAAGGCTCTTCACTCAGTTTTTCTTTTAAGTTCAAAGTTCATGCTGGGGACATGCCACAACTGGAAATGCAGTGACTTTTTTCCTATTCTTCCTTGCAAGCATACAAAAGGTAAAACAAGTAGAAGAGTTAATCCATTTATTTGGCAATTGAAGAAGTCAAGTTTGTCAACATCAACTTTAGTTGTTCTAGTGCTCTCTTTCAAAGTAATCTTCATGCTGTAGGTTTAAGTGGATCTAGCATGAGCTCAGTCATTAAAATTCTGACCCTGTCACTGGAAATTGACACATCTAGCCACAATATCAGGAAGTACAACTTATGATGGCTAAGTAAGCACATAAACCTGGAATGGTTTCTCTTCTCTATAGTAGTGATGAACTTATGATCTCAATAACGATAATTATCTGCATTGTATGTATGATTTATAAAATTATAGCATGTTGTTGGAAAACTATGGCATGATATTTGATGCTTAAGTATGCTATTGGGTCATGAGAATTTATGTTGAGGTGTGAATTTATATGAATTTTTAATAGAAGGAAGTTGGTTGAATCTTGAAAGTTTGTATTCTTAGACTGAAAGTCATTTTTTCTCTAGGATGAAAAATTTTTCAAAATTTTTTTTAGGCTTTTCCAATGGTTGACTTATTGATTATTTTACTCGAAAACCATTTTGTTTTCATAAGCCAGTATGGATTAGTGAAAGGGTTTGAGTTGACTTTGGTTAGCTTTGACTTTAGTATGATGCGACCTAAAAGAAATGTTAACTTTTTAGAGCTAAAGTAATTGAGTTAGATAAAGTTTAAAGTTGGTATAGCAAAGTGGCCGTTGCACTTTTTTAGAAAGGTGACTCTTGTGCTTTTTTTTTGTAATATTATGCTAAATGGTAGGTTATACCTTGCATTTCATTAAACTCTATGAGAGTAGTGAGCTCTCACTGATCTGAACTTGGTCGTGGTGGCTCTACTCCTTAGCTGAGGATAATTATGTTTAACTTAGTTGTTTGAGGTTGAGGTGTTAGTACCTGTATTATAGCCTTGTCTATTAGCAGATTATATACCATAAAAATCCATCTCATAGTCTTCACTTTAGTTTTGATTGAGTGTTAATCATGCATAGTTAACCTCTTCAAGGCATACTTAGAGTTATTGACTAAACATATTAGTGAGTTTATTATTGTATGATTGGATTCGAATAGTCATTTAGTCTATACTTGTTCATGTTCCTATATCTCATATCTGGGGTATTACGTTCATGTTGGACAAGTATGTAACATAATAACATGAGTTTAGTGTTTGGGTCTTGTGAGATCATGCATAGTTAACCTCTTCAAGGCATGTTTAGAGCTATTGACTAAACAAGTTGGTGAGTTTATTATTGTACGATTGGATTAGAATAGTCATTTAGTTTGTGTTTGTCCATGTTTGTATATCTCATATCTAAAGTATTACGTTCATGTTGAATAAGTATGTGACATGATGACGTAAGTTTAGTGTTTGGGTTTTGTGAAAGGCAACTTGAAGAGTGATTATTAATTTTTTTGCAACTAGTGATTGTTAATAGATTTTATTGAGAACTGTTGACACTTGTTTCTCTTGATGAAGATTTATTAGTGATGTGTTGTTTTACCTGATAATGTTGCAGAGGATTGTGTTGTTAAAACTTGCATGATTTTTCCATGTTGGCATATCAATTTTACCTTTATCAATATCATTCAGCTGCAATTGGTCTGTAATGTTAGATTATATTTTGGATGTGGTGATTCACTCCTTAATGATATGTTATCTGTAACTGAGTATTGTTGAAGAATTTATCTTAGATACTGATTAAAGTATCTTTGACTTTAGTTAGCTTAGTTACTAAAGAGCTTTGAGTGGTGATTCACTCTTGCTTTCTTTTAACTTTAATTTAATGTTGATGGCATTGAAGTGATGCCTTGTTGTTAATATGTGACGTAAGACTTGAGTAAAATGAGATGTCTCTCTATAGGATTATATTGAGTTTTATTAATCTTTGATAAGATAGTGTTAATGAATTACATGTAGCTTTGTGTTATTGGCATTCATTTGTTAGAGTAGCACTATATTGGC